>NW_006922217.1:721460-725055 GCF_000298275.1 Orycteropus afer afer | reverse complement strand
ATAACAATAAAAAGTTATTTAAAAAAAAAAAAAGTCACTGTTGACCTCTTAGATGGAGAAAAGGATTGGAAATGGTTAAATTTTCTTCTCTCCAGAGCTTCCTGAAGCATCCTTACATGTTCCTCCTTTATAATTTTAAGTGCATCCCATTCCAAATCCTACCGTGTGTGTGTGTGTAAATAAAGAGTGTCACAGTAGAAAAGTAATTGCAAATAAATGGTGCAATTAGGCAAGACTTGTCTTTATGTAACATCTGCCTGTCTTTATATAGCTGAGTAATTGGCTGACTGAAGTGACCCAGATGTATTTCTGTCATTCCTGTCATTTTTATCAACCCATACTCGGCATCTGTGTCCATTGGTGTGAAATAAGCAGTGAGAGCCTTCGGGTAACCAGCCGGTCTCTAGCATTGAGCTCTGTTGGACCTGCCTTGCTGGAGACACTGAGAATCTGGCCTCCAGGTGCTGGGCTCACTTATTTTAGTTGGTCAATTTATTTATTGAATATGAAACCCATACATAATCTATTCCAATATGGCCCCTCTAATATACCAGAAATCTGATGACGTATTGTTGTGTTGTTGTTATGTGCTGTCGAGTCGGCCCCGACTCATAGCGACCCCTCCTTGGGTTTCCGAGGCAGTATCACTATGGAAGTAGATTGCCCCATCTTCCTTCCGAGGAGTGGCTGGTGGGTTTGAGCTGCCAGCCTTCTAGTTAGCAGTCAAGTGCCTTAGGTGGGCAAAATCTGCCACAAAAGACCTCTTTAAAGTGCTGAAGAGCAAAGACATCTCTTTGAAGACAGGTTGCCTAACCCAAGCCATGGTGTTTTCAATAGCTTCACGTGCATTTGAAAGCTGGACAATGAACAGGGAAGACCGGTTCATTGTTGATGCTTTTGAGTTGTGGTGTTAGTGGAGAATACCAGAAGTACCATGAACTGCTAAGAGAACTAACAAATCTGTCCTGAAAAAAGTGCAGGTGGAATGCTCCTTGGAAACAAGAATGGCCAGACTTCATCTCACCTACTTTGGTCATGTTGTCAAAAGGGATCATTCCCTGGAGAAAGATGTCATGTTTGGTAAAGTGGAGGGTCAGCGAAAGAGGAGAAAGCCCTCAATGAGGTGGTTTGACACAGTGGCTGCAATGATGGGCTCAGGACTGTGAGGCTGGCCCAGGACCAGGCAGCATTTCATTCTATTGTACGTGGGATCACTATGAGTCGGAGCTGACTCGATGGCACCTAACAACAATAAATGAGTTGCCGTTGAGTCAGCTCCGACTCGTGGTGACTTCATGTGTGTCAGAGTAGAACTGTGTTCCTTGGACTTTTCAATGCCTGGTATTGTGGAAGTAGGTCACCAGGACTTGAACCACCAATCTTTCATTTTAGCAGCAAACGTGCTAACTTTTGTACGAAGGACTCTGCGGCTCCTCTTCCGTTGTCATTGAGTGGATTCTGACTCATGGCACCTCCATGAGTACAACTGCTCCGTGGGGTTTTCTTGGCTAGAATCTTCACAGAGCAGATCACCAGAGCTTTCTTCTGTGACATCACTGGGTAGGTTTGAACTGCCAACATTTAGGTTAACATGGAGCACAAACCATTTACACTGCCCAGGGACCTCCAGGGCCCTCCAACCATGTAGACCCTTCTGAATGGACTGACCTGGCTCCCCCACGACCGGACTGTTGATCTCATAAACTCCTTGGCCTCAGTCCTCCCCTGGCCCAGATCCTTCTTCTCCTGGCCTGGCCAGGTGTTGGTCTGGTACTTGGTCACCCATGACTTTAGTTTTCCATGGACAAATGTTGGGGGACTTAGGAATCATTTCCATAGAGGAGGGGGCAGAGCCAACCCTCAATGGTCTGGCCTCAGGATTAAGCACCTACATCCAACAGGGACTTTCCATAAACCCTCATGTGCCTTTTATACTGAAAATGTCTCTGTCACTCTTTGCTTTTTTCTTTTTTACTCTTTGCCTCATTTGACAGATATGACAAAGGCTCCCCCACTTGTATAAACCAAGCTTAATCGTTGTTGCCTCTGTGAGGGCACAGGTCTGTGCTGAGCCCCAAAGGAAGATCAGAGGGGCCAGTGTGTTAGACTGGGTTCTCTAGAGAAACAAAACCCAGCAAAGCTTATATATATATATAGAGAGAGAAATTTATCTTAGGAAAATGGCTCACAAACGTATAGAAGCCAGCAAGTCCAAAGTCCCTGGAGCAAACGTCAAGCTGGAGGCTTTTCCTGGTTGGGGCTGAGAAGCTCAAGGCTGGCAGGCAGTACACTGGCTGTTGACTCCAACGAATGATGAATCCAAGATCTCCAGGCCAAATGGTGGACTGCTCATTCACGGACAGTTGTAGGCAGCACAATGGAATCCCGATCCACAGAAGAATGTCTCTCTTCCCAGGATGTCCCTGGATGTCCTGGAAGCAGGCCATACCCCTAGGGAAACTCCCCTTGGGCAGACTGGCCACTCAGATCACAGTCATCTGATCCCATCATGGGAACAACCACACAGAACTGGGGTCCAGCCAAGTGGACACACAGCTCCAACTATCACAGCCAAAGAACCAAACCTGCCTGCTGCACTTACCTAATCCACTGGCCCACTGGAAATAGCTCCCATTTTAGGAGATAAAGCCCATTAGCCACTCCTCGGAAGGAAGGTTGGGCAATCTACTTCCGTAGTGATACTGTCTTGGAAACTCAAGGAGGGGTCACTATGAGTCAGATCTGACTCATGGCATAACAACAACAACAACAACAGCTTTATCTCCTAAAATAATGGGCTTTATCTCCTAAAATGTCTTGACTCCTCCCTCTCTGTCCACCTCCATTGCACCAGCTTCATCCAGAAGCCATGGATTGTTGAACCATCAAACCATTACTGCCTTCACTGGTGGTCTACACAGACCCCTACTGAAAACACGTCTAGGCTGCTCTGCAATACCCACTCTGGCCCCACCAAGTCCATTCTCAGCAAACACCTGAGTGATCATTTCAAAGTACAAATTTGCTCTGTGGTTCCCACTTGCTCAGGGAGCAGGTCAGTGGGTTCTTTGTGGTTTGTACTTCTCTGGCCCCCTCTTGTTGTGCCCCCCTTTACCTCTTCCCTCCAGGCACACTGACATTCCAGTCTCTAGACATCAGTACGTTAGCTGTCCCTATTAGAGCCTTTGCTTGGAACACTCCATCCTACATGCTGTGGTAGCCCTTCATCAACTTGTAACTTGTCTTCAGGTAGTTTCTGACTCATGTCAACTTAGGATTTTCACTGGATGATACCAGGCCCTTCTACCCAGTCTACCTTAAGCTGGAAGCTTCACTGAAATTTGCTCACCATGTGACCCTGTTGTTATTTAAAAAACCCATAGTAGCAAAGGACTTATCTCTAAGATTTATAGTGGAAGAGTGGATGACCAAACTATGGTACATACACATATGTAATGGAATGCTATGCAGCACTAAAGAATAATGTAGAGTCTGCAAAACACTGCATAATATGGATGAACTTGGAGAACATTATGCTGAGTGAAATAAGTCAATCACAGAAGGACAAATATAGTATTAGTTCATTGTTGTGGAG
>NW_006922217.1:719156-720259 GCF_000298275.1 Orycteropus afer afer | reverse complement strand
CGTAATCTTTACAGAAGCAGACTGCCTTGTCTTTCTTCCATTGCAGCAGCTGGTGGGTTCAAACCACCAACCTTTCAAATAGCAGCCAAGTGCTTAATCACTGTGCCACCAGAGCTCCAGAATGCACACAGACTTCCTCATTCCTCACACAGAATGTCACATCAGTTACCAAGTCAGCCAACTCTTTTCCCTTGACACTGCAGTCATTGTTCATCAAAGTTGTTGTTGTTGTTGTTATTAGGTGCCATCAAGTCAGCTCCAACTCACAGCGACCCCATGTACAACAGAAGGAAACACTGCCCGGTCCTGCACCAGCCTCACAGTCCCTGCTGTACCTGAGCCCATCGCTGCAGCCACCGTGTCTGTCCGTCTCGTTGAGGGCCTTCCTCTTTTTCATTGACCCTCCACTTTACCAAGCATGACATCCTTCTCCAGGGAATGGTCCCTTCTGATGACATGACCAAAGTAGGTGACACAAAGTCAGGCCATTCTTGCTTCCAAGGAGCATTCCAAGAAGCATTCTGGTTCATTGAAGTGAGCTGGCTTAGATGGTTAAGGGAGATGAATTTTGCCTTAATGATGGTAACTGTGTGGTTTGACTGCATCAGGGCAGAGTTTGACTGCACCAGGGCAAAAGCAGTCCACAGCAGCCAAATGGTAAGATGGACTCTGGAGAAGGCAGAACGGGCTCAGCCTAGTGAGGAGCCAACTGGTCTAGTCTGACTATTGTGAAGAATTTGCAAGGCAACCCCGGGGCAGTGTCTGTTTCTCCTAAAGCTGAAGGAGCCCAGTGGGTGGATGGAAGTGGGAACAGTGTGTTTCAACAGGTAGGAGAAGAACATGGCGGCAGAGCTACCATCCAGAAGGTAAGTAGGCTGGAAGTCCGTTAGAAAAGGATGGAATATTCCCCTAAAGCAGTGATTTTCAACTGATTGTCCATTGGAATCATCTGACGAGCTTTAAAAATATAGATGCTCCAAGGTCAATTGGCTTAACATAGTCCACAAAGACAATGTTCCACATCCTACTTTGACAAGTAGTGACTTGGGTCTTAAAAGCTTGCAAGCAGCCATCTAAAGTGCAACTATTGGTCTGTCCTCATC
>NW_006922217.1:680487-684063 GCF_000298275.1 Orycteropus afer afer | reverse complement strand
TAGTCTATTTATACCAAATATTAGGGCCCTTAAGTTTGACCCTAAATTTTCCTTGAGAAACTGTATAGTTCTAGGTTTCACAGACAGTTACTTTTTGTTGTTGTTTGAGAGCAGAATCTAGGAAGAAGCCAATCTGGTAAGTAGAGGGGTGAGGGTCAGAAGTTTGGGGGTTGACCTACCCATTGCCTCCTCTCATCTACCTCCATTCTGTACCACCAAAGCGCAATTCATATTTCAAAGGTGGGAATATTCCTGAAGCTTACAGTAAGTGGCTGTCTGCAGGTGTCTGGACAGGGGTGGAAAGTGGGACTATTGATAAAAAGGAGTAACTATGAAATTCCACCAAAGTAGAAATTTTGACAATAGCCTTGTTGTTGTTTGTTGTTATGTGCCATCAAGTCGGACCTGACTCACAGCGACCCCTCCTTGGGTTTCCGAGGCTGTCAATCTTCACAGAAACAAAGCCCAAACCACACCTACTGGAAGCAAAGCCCAAACCAAATTCACTGCCATTGACTTGACTTGACTCTTAGTGACCCCTCCTCGGGTTTCCGAGGCTGTCAGTCTTCACAGAAGCAAAGCCCAAACCACACCCACTGGAAACAAAGCCCAAACCAAATTCACTGCCATTGACTTGACTTGACTCATAGTGAACCCTCCTTGGGTTTCCAAGGCTGTATCATTATGGATGTGGATTACCCAACCTTCCTTCCCAGGAGTGACTGGTGGGTTTGAGCTGCCAGCCTTCTGGTTAGCAGTCAAATTTCTTAGGCACTACGCTACCTTAAAACTCTGTAAATTGATCAGTGATTTAATTACCCCTTTTTTGTTGTTGTTGTTTAAAATGTTCGCTTTGTTTTCGTAAAGCCAACTGTTAAGTGGTAAGATTCAGATTACCCAATAAATTGTTCGGGAGCAATTACTCTGTGCTAGACACCATTCCAGGCACTGGGTACAATCGCTACCCTCATGAGGTGGATGTTCGTACGGGGGAAATGGACTACAGAGATAGACTTGAGTTCAGAAGACAAGTTCAGGCAGAGGGAACAGCTCTGTGAAAACAGACAGAGGGCTCGAGGTGACAGGGCCAGAGCTGCAGTTGGAGTGGGGATGCCATAGAATCCTTCTGTAAATCCCTATGAGGAGACAGTCATATCCTCAAAATACACACAGGTCAGTGAGGCAGGGAGGGAACTAGGTTAACTGGCAAAGCTGTGGGGAGAACAAAGGGCCCAACCTGAATTCAACCCCGGGCCATCTGACTCCAAAGCTGTGCCCTGCATGTTACGCTGCCTCCTGACCCCTTCCCCAAGCCCTCCATTTTACAGATGGTCTCCGAATGAGCTCACAGGAAGTGGAAAGTCAGAGACCCCACAGCGCCCTCTGCGGGTGGGAAAAGCCTCCCTGTGTTTCTTCAATGCTGAAGTAAGTGAAGTTCAGCTGTGTATCTGAGGTTCCGAAGAGGAGCAAGGGGACAAGACCAAGGTCATGGGCTCTGAGGAGAAAGCCTCCTCCACTCCCACCCTAGCCAAGGTCACGCCTGCCCAAGGGCCCTGGGCTGCCTGTCCCTGTGGCCTGCCTGCCAGATAATGGCCTTCAGGCGCCCAGCTGTGACCGTCACACGCTGTGAGCCACAGCTAATTTTAAACTCCTCTTTCCTCTGCCCTTTTAATCTGACAGGTGAAGTATTGCCATCATTTTAGCTCTGAATAACATTCATTATTCATCATCTCTGACGGAGACCTTTTTATTACCTGGTTTTATCTCCTCCTAAAACCCACACCAAGGCGACCTTTTAATGTCAAGAGGGAGACGTCCTGCCTTACACCTGGATACACGGGAAAATATATGCCAAATGGCCTTCAGGTAGGTTGAAGCTTGTTGAAGTGGAGGGATGGGTTCAGTTGGGAGCGTTCTAAAGCTGGTCTCCGGGCTTGGGTCCTGAGTCGGTGGACAAGGAAGAAAAAGCTTCCAAAAATGTCTGATTGGGTCTAGGGGCTCGGGATCATTGTCTTGCGGGACACTAAGGTCAGTGGGCATAACGTAGTCCACAAAGACAGTGTTCTATTTCCTATTTTCCTGAGTACTGACTAAGGCACTTGACTGCTAACCAGAAGGCTGGCAGTTCAATCCACCAGCCACTCCCTGGAAGGAAGATGGGACAATCTACTTCCGTAGTGATACCGCCTCGGAAACCCAAGGAAGTGTTCTGTGAGCGGGTCCAACTCAATGGCACATAACAACAACAGTGACTAAGGTCTTAAAAGCTGGTGAGCAGTCATCTAAGGTACAACTATTGGTCTCTCCCCATCTGGAGCAAAGAAGAGGAAAGAGAATCAAAGACACATGGAAACAATTAGTCCAAAGCACGGATGGACCAAGTGAACTCTAGCCTCCATGACACTGAGACCAGATGAACTAGATGGTGTCTGGCTACCACTGCCGGCCACTCTGAAAGGGATCCAAATAAGAGGTCCTGGATAGGGTGGGGGAAAATATGGAACAAAACTCAAAACCGTAAAAAAGACCAGACTTACTGGTCTGATGGAGACTGGTGGAACCCCTTAGACTATGGCCCTTAGACATCCTTCAAGCCTAGAACTGAACTCACCCCTGGCTCAACTTTCAGCCAAACTATAGGCAGGCCCACAAAGTGAACAGTAACACCAGGCAGGGATACACTCCTTGAACATCCAACCATGAGATCAAAAGGCAGCATTTGCCTGGGGAGAAAGCTCAGAAGGCAGGAAGGGACAGGAAAGAAGGACAATGGGAAATGGTAACCACAGGGAGGAAGTGGGAAGAGAGTTGTGACAGTGTTGGTATTGCAATCAATGTCACAAAGCAAAATGTGTATGGATTGTTGTATGGAGAATCGATTGGCTCTGCAAACTTTCACCCAAATCACAGGGAAAAAAAAAAAAAAGGAATTATCCTCAGCGTCTTGGTGTCTAGGCTAGCTCACTGAATGTGTGCTATGACCACAAAGGATAATCAAGGCTATTTAAGTTCATGTGTCCCCTCCTCTGTGCCTGTTTGCTGTACTGTGGTGGCTGGCATGTTGATGTGATGCTGGAAGCTATGCCACTGGTATTTCAAACACCAGGAAGGTCATCCATGGTGGACAGGCCCCAGAGGAGCTTCCAGATTCAGACAGGCTAGGAAGGAAGGCTTGGAAATCTAGTTGAAAATTAGGCAATGAAGACACGGCATATCACGACAGGATGCTATCTGCTGGAAGAGGAGCCCCGTGGGTTGGAAGGCACGCCAGACACAGAGGGGATGCAACCTGGGCCCGAGCACACCAGCTGTGGTGAGGTGACACAGAAATGGGCGATGTTTCGTTCCGTTGCACGCGATGTCACTACGAGTCGGAGTCAATGCCCTCAGCTGCAACTTAGTGTGCAAAGTGGCTTTGCACAGGAGAAAATCCTATCTCTTATAGGTCTCTAAATTCCAAACACCAAACTCACTGCCATTAAGTCAATTTTGACTCATAGCAACCCCTTTGGGTTTCCAAGGAGGTATATCTTTACGGAAGTAGATTGCCCGATCTTCCTTCCGAGGAGTGGTGTG
>NW_006922217.1:678274-679317 GCF_000298275.1 Orycteropus afer afer | reverse complement strand
CCCTGGAGCCACTGGGTAGGTTTGAACCACAGCCTTTCAATCAGCAGTCGAGTGGTTAACCATTGCATCACCAGGGCTCCTTACCTAAACCAAAATCAAACTCTCTGCCATGGAGTCAATTACAACTCATAGTAACAGAGTAGAACTTCCCCATAGCGTTTCTAGTCTTTATGGAAGCAGATTGCCCTATCTTTCTCCAGTGGAACAGCTGCTGGGTTCGAACCGCTGACCTTTTGGTAACAGCCAAATGCTGTAACCACTGTACTACCAGAGCTCCTTGCTTCTTACCTGTTGTTGTTGTTGTTATATGCTGTCGAGTTGGCCACGACTCATAGCGACCGCTCCTTGGGTTTCCAAGGCGGTATCACTACGGAAGTAGATTGCCCAACCTTCCTTCCGAGGAGTGGCTGGTGGGTTTGAATCGCCGGCCTTCTGGTTAGCAGTCAAGTGCCTTAGGCACTAGGCTACCAGAGCTCCTGCTCCTTACCTAGAACATAGTAAAACCAATACTGCTCACCATTAAGTCAACTCCAAGTCATGGTAACCCATGTGTGTCACAGTAGAACTGTGCGCCATATGTTTTCAATGGCTGATTTTGTTGGAAGTGGATGGCCAGGCCTTTGCTCTGAGGTACTGTGGGTTGACTGGAGCCTCCGATCATTTGGTTTCCAGCCAAGTGCATTAACTGTTTGCGAGAGACACACAGTCTCTTAATCTTGACATGTGGGACCGCATAGAAGAAGGAAACTAGGCAGTAAAGCAAATCAAAGACCTTAACAAGTGTAGGTTAAATTAATACACAATTTGTGAGTGTTATGACCTCAGTCTTTCAGTAGGGTCGACAACGTCCCATAAACACTCGTCTTGGGTAATTTGACCTCTTGCTCCATTCTAATGTGTAGTATCTGTAATTAACACTCTGGATTTCTTCATGGTGTTGGTCCCTCCGTGGGCCTGCTGTGATCAGAAGTACACCACGGATCACCAGACAATCTCCCTGTTTGTTTGGGAGCCTGGAGGTTATTACTGTTGATTTGCTGTTC
>NW_006922217.1:677519-678174 GCF_000298275.1 Orycteropus afer afer | reverse complement strand
GTTATATGCTGTCGAGTCGGCCACGACTCATAGCGACCGCTCCTTGGGTTTCCAAGGCGGTATCACTACGGAAGTAGATTGCCCAACCTTCCTTCAGAGGAGTGGCTGGCGGGTTTGAATCGCCTGCCTTCTGGTTAGCAGTCAAGTGCCTTAGGCACTAGGCTACCAGAGCTCCTGCTCCTTACCTAGAACATAGTGAAACCAATACTGCTCACCATTAAGTCAACTCCAAGTCATGGCAACCCATGTGTGTCAGAGTAGAACTGTGCTCCATAGATTTTCAGTGGCTGATTTTTTTGGAAGTGGATTGCCAGGCCTTTGCTCTGAGGTACTGTGGGTTGACCGGAGCCTCCGATCATTTGGTTTCCAGCCAAGTGCATTAACTGTTTGCGAGAGACACACAGTCTCTTAATCTTGACATGTGGGACTGCATAGAAGAAGGAAACTAGGCAGTAAAGCAAATCAAAGACCTTAACAAGTGCAGGTTAAATTAATACACAATTTGTGAGTGTTATGACCTCAGTCTTTCAGCAGGGTCGACAACGTCCCATAAACACTCATCTTGGGTAATTTGACCTCTTGCTCCATTCTAATGTGTAGTATCTGTAATTAACACTCTGGATTTCTTCATGGTGTTGGTCCCTCCGTGGGCCTG
>NW_006922217.1:673875-674906 GCF_000298275.1 Orycteropus afer afer | reverse complement strand
TTGAACCACCAGCCTTCTGGTTAGCAGTCAAGTGCCTTAGGCACTACACTACCAGAGCTCCTAGTAATGCATTTAGCTGCTGTAATTGTTCACCTCGTAAGCCTGTCTATTGTTTGGCACAAAGTTAAGCCCCAAGAGTGAGTTCAATTCCAGGCCCAATGGGTGACTAGGGTCATAGTCTCAAGGGTTTTACCAGTCCCTATCAGACCAGTAAGCTTGATATTTTTTATGATTTTGAGTTTTGTTCCACATGTTTCTCCCACTCTATCCAAGATCTCCAATTCTGAGTCTTTTCCAAGTGGTTGGCAGTAGTAGCCAGGCACCATGTAGTTCTTCTGGTCTCAGGGTCATGTAGGCTGAGATACCCATGCTCCACTAGTCTCTTGGACTAATTGTTTCCATGTACCTTTGATTTTCTTCACTCTTCTTTGCTCCACATGAGCAGAAGCCAATTGTTGACCTTAGATGGCTGCTCACAAGATTTTAAGGCTCCAGTCGCTACTCACCAAAGTAGCATGTAGAACAATGCTTTTGTGTAGTATGTTATGCCAGTTGAGCTTGGTGTCTCCTTCAGTGATGCACTATTATTAACTCAAGCCCATGGTTTATTCTGGTTCCCTTCGTTTTCACGTGATGGCCTTTCTCGACCCCATCAGGACACCCCGTGACCCCTCATCCTCGTGTCCCCTGAGGCTCCTCTGGGCAGTGACACTTTCTCAGACTGCCCTTGTTTGGGAAGACTTTGACAGCTTTGAGGAGGACCGGTCAGTGTTTTGTAAGATGTCTTTCCATTGAAATTCATCCAATTTTCTCGTGATTGCACCAGGGTTATGGATTTTAGGGAGAAAATCACAGGTAGAATGCTGTTTTAATCACATTCTACCAAGGGTACATGTTATCCACATGATTCATCACTGAGGGTGCAAATAGTCAAGCGTTCAGCTGCTAACTGAAAGGTTGACAGTTTGAACCCACCTAGCGGAGTGCCTAAGGCACTTGACTGCTAATCAGAAGGCTGGCGGTTCAAACCC
>NW_006922217.1:670393-671830 GCF_000298275.1 Orycteropus afer afer | reverse complement strand
ATATGAGGTGACTGAAAATACCATGGTTTGGGTTAGGTGCACCTTAGTCCTCAAAGTGACATCGTTGCTTCTTAACATTTTAAAGAGGTCTTTTGCATCAGAGTTGCCCAGTGCAACACAATGTCTGGTTTCTGGCACTACAATAAGGTTTTATTCTGAAGTCGTTATAGAGCCACAGGAGATTGCAAAGAAATATTCAAGGAAGTCCCATGACCCCTTCACTTGGCCTCCCCTAAAGTTATCACTTTGTACAACTCTGTTGTTATTGCTGTTGACTTGTCCTCCATGCACAATGGAATGAAATGCTGCCAAGTCTATGCCATCCTCATGGTCAAATGGGGATCGGACTGTTCTGATCCATAGATCAAAAGTGGAGCACCAGACCTTCTTCCCAGTCCATCTTAGTCTGGAAGCACCTCTGAAGCCTGTTAAGCATCATACAAGCTGAGACAGGCACCAGATGGCAGAACCTAAAGGGTTAACTGAAAACACAAACTGTAAGCCTAACCCCTGTAGCTAAAGGGTAACCTACATCCTGAAACATAGGGTGCAGAAGTGACCAGCAGCCTCCCCCAGCTCTGTGCTTCAAGACTTCAGCAGATATTTGCAGGCAACCTAATTCCCAGCTCTCCAGGCATGTGCAGTACAGCAACAACTGCCCTTGCGTGACCTCCTTGAGATGACAGAGGTCTTGTCCAGGAATTGAACCAGCACTCCAAAGGACAGCACAGGCAAAACATCCCATAATGGGTTACGTCAAGCATCCCAGAAACCTCTGCAACTCCTATGCACGTACCCAATTTCCATAGTGCCATCCCTTTGTAGGAAAGTACCAACCCCTTTTCAAAAAATCTCCACCTGCTTCAAAACCTTTAGAAACCCCAGCAAATGTTTGCTCTGGGAGACAAAGGCTAATGTTGCCTGGTCCCTCTTTGTTTCTGCTCACGAGACTCTTAATAAGCAGACACCCTGATCTCTTTCTGTCAATAAAAGCTTTGTTTGTGTGGAAAAGCTAAGCCTCTCCTGGTCATTCTCGGCCAGTTGAAGGCGAGAGCCTGACGGAGCTGACCCCTACTGGGGAAGAGCTCCCCGTAACAAAGCCACCAGTGACAGACGAGAGGTGGCTGAACATGAGGTGGGCTGGCTGGGAATCGAACCAGGTCTTCCTCATGGAAGGGGAGGATTTTATCACAACACCACCATATACTACTGAACAATAGCCAAACCAGGAAATTAAAATTGATATGATCCACAGAGCCTGTTCACATTTCTCCAGTTACACATACATTTGTGTATGATGTGTGTGTGTGTGCATATGTAGGTCTATGCAACTTTACACGTGTGTATCCACCACGTGTATTGAACTGCAATCAAGATAAAGAACTATTCCATCACCACTAAGGTCCTTTGTGTTACTTCCTTTATGATCATACCCAC
>NW_006922217.1:666914-669566 GCF_000298275.1 Orycteropus afer afer | reverse complement strand
GTGGGTTTGAACCGCCAGCCTTCTGGTGAGCAGTCAAGTGCCTTAGCCACTATGCTACCAGAGCTCCTAGGTGTACCTATGGGCAGAACTAAAAGAGCTCTGTGACACTTGCCCAAACAGGGGAGAGGCAGGCCGAGAGAGGAGTGTCTGAGGGCATAGCAGAAGGGAGACTGTGCAGACCAAAGAATTGTATCCTGAGCGCATTCCTGAACCTGAACTGTAGCCTGTTACTTCCCTAATAAACCCATAATCATGGAACTAAAAATAAAAAGAAAGAAACTGCCATGCTATTTGCCAGAGGTTTACCATTTTGCATTCCCAGCAGCAATGTATGAGTGACCATTTCTCCACATCCTCGCCAGCATTTGGTGTTATCATTTTTTTTTTTAATTTTAGTCATTCTGGTAAGTGTGTAGTAATATCTCATTATGATTTTTTCCCTACATTTTATTGCAGTAAAATATATAAAAAATTAGCCAGTTTGACCATTTTTTTTTGTTGCTATTATGTGCCATCGAGTTGGACCCGACTCATAATGACCCTTCCTGGGGTTTCCGAGATGGTATCACTATGGAAGTAGATTGCCCAACCTTCCTTCTGCATAATGCCTAAGGCACTTGACTCCTGACCGTTTTTAAGTGTATACAATTCAGTGACATTAATTACACTCACAGTGTTGTACAGCCATCACCACTATCTATGTTCCAAAACATTTTAATCACCTCAGGAGGTTGGTGGTTCAAACCCACCAGCCACTCTGTGAGAGGAAGATGGGGAAATCTACTTCTGTAAAGATTTACTGCCTCGGAAACCCAGTGGGGGTCAGTATGAGTCGGAATTGACTTGATGGCAGTGAGGTTGATATGTTTTGGGTTTTCAAACAAAAACTCAGTCTCCATTAAACAATAGCTCCCCACTCCCTCCCAGCCCCTGGTCACCTCTAATCTATTTTTGTCTCTCTGCACTTGCCTATCCTAGATATTTCATATAAGTGCGATCATATAATGTGTCCTTTTATCTAATTATAGTTTTAGTTTGCATTGCCCTGATGACTAATAAGGGAGCATGTTTCCTGCACTTATTTGTGAGAAATCTAAATATTTTTTAATGATGAAACTGAAATACCAAATAAAACTACCAAAATTACTGGAAATTAGAAAATCTCTCTAGAGTTGGGAATTATTTTCCACGAGCACTTAGGGTCCATTATAAGGAACCCCAAATCCTACCGTAGGTGCCAACCATGAAGGTTGGCATAGGGACTAGGATGTAGTGAGTTCCTCTGTTGACATACCAAACCCACTGCCATACAGTCAATTCAGACTCAGAGCCACCTGAGAGTAGAACTGTCCCATGGAGCTTCTAAGGTTGTATGTCATCTTTCTCCCACAGAGCTGCTGATGCATTTGAACTGCCAACCTTTCTGTTTGCAACTGAGCACTTGAACCATTGTGCCACCAGTGCTCCTGCTGACATAAACCCAAAACCAACTCACTGCCATCAAGTCGATTCCAACTCATAGAGACCCTCATAGGGTTTCTAAGACTGTAAATCTTTACGGAAGCAGACTGCCTCATCTTTCTTCCATGCAACAGCTGCTGGATTTGAACCACCGACCTTTTGGTTAGCAGCCAAATGCCTTAACCACTGTACCACCTGAGCTCCTTTGTTGATGTAACAGTGGTTATTAATTGAACACTTACTTTTACCCAGATAAGACTAGGCACTTTCATACATGTCTTCCTGCCACAGTCCTGCAGGGAACACAAGCTCAAAGAGAGAGTGTACCTTAAGTTTTGCACAAACAGGTAACAATTTGGCAGCCAGGATTTAAAACTAGTTAAAATAAGATGTGTGACTCCAAAGGACTTGCACTCTCTACTTTCTGATGAAGGTCAGAGCAGAAGACAGACTAGAACTTCTGGTTGATGGAGATTTGGAGTTCTATATTTGGATCTTTGAAGTGTTTCTTCACCATTCAGTCTCCTGCTTCTGTTAAGTGAACATAAAAGAATTAAAAATGGTGCAGTTGCCTTTATTATGAGACCAGAAGAAATGGATGGTGCCCGGCTACCATAACTGAATGTTTTGATCAGGGACCCAATAGCTGGATCCTAACCAAAAGGAGGAAAATTGTGGAACAGAACTTGAAACTCATATGGAAGCCAGACTTCCTGGATCCATTGAGATTGAGAGAACCCCTGAATCTAATGCCTGTAAATAATCCTTCAACCTTGAATTAAAATGATCCCATGAGGCCATTGTTCAACTAAACAACAGTTTAAACTATCTAAGTAAAGAACATTTGCCTGAAGCATAGTGCTGTTATAAGAATTATCGTATGGATGTAAACTGACAAGTTTACACAGATGACAACTTTAATGGACACAGAGCCTAAGTGAATGGCAATGAAACACAATGGATAAGGATACAATGGTAACACAATGGGAAATATGTAACCAATGTCATTGACCTGCTCATGTAGAAACTATGAATGGAGGTATGTTTGGTTGTGTATGCTGTTGTTGTGGTTATGTGCTGTGGAGTCGGACCGGACTCATAGTGACCCCTCCTTGGGTTTCCGAGGCAGTATCACTATGGAAGTAGGAATGCCCAACCTTCCTTCCGAGAAGTGGCTGGTGGGTTTGAACC
>NW_006922217.1:660592-665259 GCF_000298275.1 Orycteropus afer afer | reverse complement strand
GGATCTCGGTCACACACAGACCAACCTGCATTCCAACCCATTCTCACAGTTGCCCAATGGGCAGCCCATGTATCACCTACCTCACTGCAGGTACGACTAAACTATCCCCACCTGGAGGCCCGAATTCTCTACTCCAGCCTGCTGCTGCTAGCCATTTGGAGTTTTGACACATGAGGTGAACCCAATGACTGTCTCTTGTCTGGAGGCCGAGAGATGCCACAACTATGTCCCCATGGCTTCTTCTCGGCAGAGGGGCACACACCCTGTTGGGTTAGCCCCATACACGCCTCTGTGGTCTGTGTGGTAACCTGCTTTTCTTGAACTTTGCATGGGAAAGTGCAGAACAGAATTGCAAAATTTCATGGACTCTAGACTTTCTGGGAGCCATAAAGACTGAATGAATACCTGAAACTATAGCCCTGAGATAATTTTTAAATTTTAAAACAAAATTAATCCCCTGAACTCTTCTTAAAACCAAACAATAATTTCACTTAACTAGTAAAGAGCATTCGGCTCTTTTAAGATCTGTGTAAATGGGATCAAATTGGCAGCAGCAGCTCTAAAGGTCAGATAGGAAACTTAGGGGGCAGTGAGTTCATGTAAATGAGAGAGGAACCATTTGGAAAAGGAAGGTGAGAATATACACCATAAAGACCATCATCAATGTCACTAAATTGTACACATGGAAATTGTTAAATTGGTGTATGTTATGTTGTGTATATTCTCAACAACGACAACAAAAAATGAAATGTTTTTTTAATAAAAGATTCAGGACAGCTCCTTCTGGGTCAGGTCCTTGCCTGGAGGTCACTGGGTGTCCCCACCTCAGGCCACGCCCTGAATGAATGAGAAAAGCTAGCTCTGGGTGCCACTTGGGCGTAGTGGCAGGAGAATGGAGCAGGCTCGGGGGTCAGGGCTGGGGTGGGACACCCAGCTTCACTCCTCCCTAGTGGGTGACTTCAGGCAGGTTAATAGAGAGGCAAGCCCTCCAAACCATGGGCTCCTGGTTCTGTAAAATGAGAATAAGGATACATACTTCCTGGGGTCCTTGTGCTAAGTGTTAGAAAGCGTAAGTCACTGAGCCCAGCACTCACTAAATGTTGTCGTTGTTATGTGCCATCGAGTCAGACCTGACTCATAGTGACCCCTCCTTGGGTTTCCGAGGCAGTATCACTACGGAAGTAGATTGGCCCATCTTCCTTCTGAGGAGTGCCTGGTGGGTTTGAACCGCCAGCCTTCTGGTTAGCAGTCAAGTGCCTTAGGCACTATGCTACCAGAGCTCCCATTAAATGTTAGCAGTTACTATACAGGGACACACCACTTAATGTTTGAGATAGATTTTGTGAAATAGGACTTTGTGCAGTTTGAATGTTGTGGAACACTATATTATATACAGGTGGTCCCTGTACAATCCTTAATTAAGCCAGCAGAAGGCCTAATGTGAGGAGTTCTGGTGGTTTACTGTGTTAAGACATTTGGCTGTTAACCAAAAGATCCATGGTTCAAACCCACCAACTGCTCTGGAACAAATCGACTTGATGGCAGTGAGTTTGTTTTTTGAAAAGCTTATATATTAAAATCTTATGGAAAAGCCTGCCAGGCAAAGCCGGGGAGCTGTGTGCACTGGATGTAGGAGGCTGGCCTGGCCTGGGGTTTGGGGTGTGCACTTCACCAGGTAATTTTGTGCTCCGCCAGGCATGGGGGAAGGGTAGAGGGTGTGGCTGTGCGGAGAGTGTGGGTGCAAGGACCACGCCTGGGGTGTGTGTGTGTGGGGGGGGTCCTGGCTACCACCACCCTGTTGGTGCAGCCCCTTCCTGATCATCTATCTGCGGGCGCCATAGCCACCACCGGGAGCCAGGAGTCGGTGAGCGAGCGCCCAACCAGCACGGGTGGCAGGAGCGGAGGAGCCAGAGTAGCGGACGCTGCCTGAGCCGAGAGAAAAAGATGCGGGCCTGCGGGGCGGCTGGATGCAGCCAGGAGGCGCGGAAGGAAGACGTAGGAGGAGGTGCTGTGGGGATTGGATGCTGCCCGGAGCCCCGCTTCTCCACACTCTGAGGGTTCTGGGCCTTTAAAACCGTCAGGGGAGAATAATAAACAAAAAGGGAAATGCTTTCCCTTCTATTAAAACAAAACAAAAGCCCCTATGGGACTGCAGACCTGTATATGCAGTCAGGTGCTGCCTGGTCCGACTTTAAGCCATGCGTAACTGTACTGGTTGAGGCACTAGGGGTTTTCAGGTGTTGAATCTCGTTTCCTCCTCTGGGCTCCATGGTGCTAGCTCCATTTTGTCAGACGCAGCTTAGAGGGAGAAATGGAGAAGCCCATGGTGCCAAAAGAGGCGGCCTGCCAGGATCTAAGGCAAGTCCAGGGGTCACTCATTGCCCTGAGCTGCCCTCTAAAGGCACCAGCCTCCCCACCCCTGAGATGCTACATCTCCACGCTGGTCACTCGACTCTAGAACCAATGGGTGGACTGAACACAGTCTTCAGGAGCTCTGGTGGTGTAGTGTCTAAGGCACTTGACTGCTAACCAGAAGGCTGGTGGTTCAAACCCACCAGCCACTGCTTGGAAGGAAGATGGGGCAATCTACTTCCGTAGTGATACTGCCTCGGAAACCCAAGGAGGGGTCGCTATGAGTCAAGTCAAGTCAATGGCAGTGACTTTGGTTTGGGCTTTGCTTCCAGTGGGTGTGGTTTGGGCTTTGCTTCTGTGAAGACTGACAGCCTCGGAAACCCAAGGAGGGGTCGCTGTGAGTCAAGTCAAGTCAATGGCAGTGAATTTGGTTTGGGCTTTGCTTCCAGTGGGTGTGGTTTGGGCTTTACTTCTGTGAAGACTGACAGCCTTGGAAACCCAAGGAGGGGTCGCTATGAGTCGGTGCCGACTCAATTTCACATAACAACAACAACACAGTCTTCAGAGTGGCCTGTGGGTCTCTCTGGGGATCTTATACTGGGGCAAGGGCAGGGCCAAAGCCTCTTGAGAAATGAAAAAGATTGTGTTGGAGGTCGATGCTCCTGTGGTCTCAGTCTAGAACATTCCTGGATCCCTAGATTTGCCATCAAGTCTTTCTGGCGTCTGGACACTAGGCCTACCAAGTGGAAGAGCCCCAACAATGAGTAGTGATGCCCATCAGCCCAGGTCCAGGAGGGAGGAAGGAGCGGGGCTGACCTGGCCCCGCCAGGTCAGGTCCAGCAAAATGATGCTATGGTTGTGGCCTCAAGGCCAGCCCTCCCATGGGCTCTGTCCCTTCCCCACGGTGCCCACAGCCCCAACAGTGCTCTGACCTATGTGGAGAAGGAACACCCTCAGTTTTGCCCCATGCAGAGCACTTGGGTGCCCTCCACCTGTCCGTGCAGGTTCTGGGGCTGCCACAAGCCTCTGTGAGACAGGCTGTCTTCTGATACCCAAATCAGACTCACAAATCACAGAGTTGATTCTGACTCACAGCGCCCCTGGAGGACAGAGTGAAACTGCCCCACAGGGTTTCCAAGGCTGTCAGTCTTCACAGAAGCAAAGCCCAAACCACACCCACTGCGTGAAGTCTATTCTGACTCACAGCGCCCCTAGAGGACAGAGTGGAACTGCACCACAGGGTTTCCAAGGCTGTCAATCTTCGCAGAAGCAAAGCCCAAACCACACCCACTGCCATGGAGTCGATTCTGACTCACAGCGCCCCTAGAGGACAGAGTGGAACTGCACCATAGGGTTTCCAAGGCTGTCAATCTTTGCAGAAGCAAAGCCCAAACCACACCCACTGCCGTGGAGTCGATTCTGACTCACAGCGCCCCTAGAGGACAGAGTGGAACAGCCTGTCCCACAGAGTTTTCAAGGCTGTAAATCTTCATGGAAGCAAATTGCTACATCTCTCTCCTACTAAGTGGCTGGTGGGTTTGAACTGCTGACCTTTGGGTTAGGAGCTAAGCCTTAACCATTGCACCACCAGGGCTTTTTATCTTCCAATAAGACCAAAAACCCCACTGCCATTGAGTCAATTCCTACATACACAACAAAGTAGAACTGCCCCCATAGGGTTGCCAAGGCTGTAATCTCTATGGAAGCAAACTGCCTCATCTTTTTGCCCTGGAGTGACTGATGGGTATGAACCGCCAACCTTTCAGTTACCAGCAGAGTGTTTTAACCACAGGACCACCAGAGCTCCTTATCTTCTTATACTCTGATTCTACATGGAAATAATAAGCTCTGCTTCACAGGGACAAATCTTTAAAAGCCTCTTTATGTTACAAACAGCAAAGATATCACTTTGATGACTAAGGTGCACCTGCATAACCCCTGGTCTTTTTAATTGCTTTCTATATAAGATAGAACTGGACAAAGAGAAAGGAATACCGAAGAAGAATTGGTGCATTCAAACAGTTGCATTGGCAAAGAATATTCAATACACTATGGATTGTTAGAAGAATGAACAAATGAGTCTTAGAAGAAATACACCCAGAATGCTCCTTAAAGGCAAGGATGCCTAGACTTCAGCTCACTTGCTTTGGACAAGGTGTTGTTATTGTTGTTATGTGCTGTCAAGTCAGACTCTACTCATAGTGACCCCTCCGTGGGTTTCCGAGGCGGTATCACTACGGAAGTAGATTGCCCAACCTTCCTTCTGAGGAGGGGCTGGTGGGTTTGAACCGCCAGCCTTCTGGTTAGCAGTCAGA
>NW_006922217.1:652812-653342 GCF_000298275.1 Orycteropus afer afer | reverse complement strand
TGGTGGGGCAGAGAGGCCTGTGCAAACACAGTAAGGACCCGGGTCTAGAGCTGAGCCCCAGCCAAGGAGCTGCCGGAGTTAGGCCGCCCCACCATCATGGGAGCCCACAGAGCATCCCAGTGAAGCAAGGCTGGGCCGGGAGGTGCGCTCACACCAACCTTACCCCCAGCTGCCCAGGCCGCTCCTCACCCCCCATGGGGCCAACCCCTCTGTGTCAACAGCATTCTGCTGATTGTTCTCCGCCTAGTGGGTGTCTCATTGTTCTCTCCCTAATGAGTCCTTTCCAGCCTTGCTACAGGGCCTAAATTATTATTTTACTTTTTCAGGAAAATTGCACACCATTTAGTGAGCACACAAGGCAAATGCAGGGTTCCCTCGAAACACCCCCAGCCACGGGGTCTGAATCATTCCGGGTTTTGAGATATAAACCCAGCGAGGTTGTCAGCAAAGAGTGGAGCCACCTGGCACCCGGAGGTCCTGAAATTCTTGGTCACTGTTATCAGTCACGGGGGCAGGGGGGAGCTCTGGGA
>NW_006922217.1:650914-651677 GCF_000298275.1 Orycteropus afer afer | reverse complement strand
TCTCACCTACTTTGGTCATGTTGTCAGAAGGGACCATTCTCTGAAGAAGGATATCATGCTTGGAAAAGTGGAGGGTCAGCAAAGAAGGGGAAGGCCCTCAACAAAATGGATTGACACAGTGGCTGCAACGATGGGCTCGGGTATAGCAGGGATTGGGGAGCTGGCACCGGACTGGGCGGTGTTTTGCTCTGCTGTGCATGGGGCTATAAGTCGGAGACAACTCGACTTAACAACAACAACAACAATGGCCTTAAATTGCCTGGGAAGTGGTGAAATTAGTTGACTTTTCTTTTAGCTTGTTAGATGTAGGCTTTGTTGCTAGTGGTTACCCTAGACATTACAACATGCATCTTTAACTTATTCAAATCTAGAAAACAAATAGTCAGATGGGATCTTTAAACACAAAATATCAATAATGACAGTAAATGTAAATGGCCTAAGGAATCTAATATTTTTTCTTTTTTTTTAAATTTATTGTGATCTGGGTAAAAGTTTACAGAGCAAATTCATTTTCCACTCAACAGTTCATACACATTTTGTTTCCTGACATTGACTGCAATTCCCCACAATGTAACAGCTCTCTTCCCACTTCCTCCCTGTGGTTACCTCTTCCCTGTGTCCTTCTCTCCTATGCATTCTTGCCCCCTGAGCTGTCTCCCTGTGCAAACACTGCCCTTCTGTTCTCCCAGGATTGATGGTTCTAAGGAATGTGTCTACCTAGTGTAAATGTTCACCCTATATGCCTGTCTATGGTTTGGCTGGA
>NW_006922217.1:648811-649879 GCF_000298275.1 Orycteropus afer afer | reverse complement strand
GGATATAGAGAGAGCAGCCTCAGGCAATATTCCATGTCTCCATAATATGCTTGGAAGAATATGTTTGGTTATTAAATAATGATTGTTCATTCATTATTAGTATTGGATATTGATTAGTCATTTGTCACAAGCCTTCTTATAAGGACCTCCACTAGACATTTAATTTTAAAAGTATATCACATGAAAAGGTCAGTGCTGGTCATAGCATGTTTTTCCCTGCCCCCATGGCCTCACAGGTGGGGCTGGGGTCCCGTCCCACTGTCCACCTGCCTGCCCCCCTGTCTCTGGCCTGTACTTTTTGACCCCAAAACCTTGAATTAATTGAAGTGAGTGATAACCAAAATTTCCTTTCCAATACTTACCCAAAAGGGAACCTTTTCTTGGGGGTAGGAATGGATGGGGTGGGCACTGAGTTTATGCTAATGGTGGTGGACTGTTTTGGAAAAGGATAGCAATAATGGTGGTATGTGAAAAATGACATCAATGTCCCTGAGTTGTAAACGTAGAAGTTGTTATGTTGGCAAGTGTCTTGGTGTGTATGTTTTCACCACAAAGTAAATAAATCAATAAGTACATTTCAGCCAAGAACAAGTAGATAAAACAAACACAACAAAACGTTAGCAATTGTTAAATCTAGGTGATGGCTATATGTGTGTCCATAATACTCCCTGTTCTCTGTATGCAATTGCATATATACTCCACTGGGGGAAGCTCTGGTGGCCTAGTGCCTAAGGCATTTGAGTGCTAACCACAAGGCTGGAGGTTCAAACCCACCAGCCTCTCCTGGGAAGGAAGATGGGGCAATCTACTTCCATAGAGTATATTCAGTTGCATATTTTCATTTTCTCATAATAAAAAAACGTTAAGTTTAAGAATAACCGCAACAACAAAAGAGTGTAACAGTATCCACCTAACAGAAGTGTTGTGAGAATTAAAATCTAATAAAAAAAAAATAAAATAAAAAAAAAAACAGTTGCCATTGATTCGATTCTAACGCATGGGGAACCCCTGGGTGTCAGAGTAGAACTGTGTTCCGTAGGGATTTCAGTGGCTGTGATCTTTTGGAAA
>NW_006922217.1:647605-648546 GCF_000298275.1 Orycteropus afer afer | reverse complement strand
GTTAGCAGCTGAGTTCATTAACCATTTGAACCACTCAGGAACTCCTGTGAGGATTAGATGTAATGAACAAAAAGTAGTTATCTTAACAGCCTGAAACGCAGTGGTAATTAATTATCATCATTAATGGTGGTTTCTCAATGCTTTTCCAATTTTTTCACTGCAGAGCAAAGTACAGCGAGATTAATAATTAAGGAATAAAAATGAGAGCACAGAGTTACAAGTGTTTAAAATGTGCATAACTGGTTAGGGTGGAAGGTTATGTCTTAGTGTCAGTCTATTTTTCTATGAAAAAGACGCTGAACGCTTAGTCTCCTTCCGGCCAGAACCGGCGTCAGTAAGAGGTGGATTTGGGCACCCTCTAGTGGTACCACATGGTAATTGTTCTCTATTCAGCAGCTGAGTCTTGGGTCGAAAATGAATCTATTTAAGAAATGTTCAAGGATGTCATTTCCAGACTCCTCTCATTTTCCAGAACTGGGTATCAAGGCTTGTGGATTGATGGGCCAGGTTCCCAAAAAAGGTGATGGCCACCGTTTTGCAAAACGATCAGCCTCTTGGTGACCGCCATTTTGTGAAACAAATCAGAGCTACCTAACCTTGAGGAGAAGCCACAGCACCACTGAGTGTTGGTCCCGCTGTGAGCAGTGGGCATTTCTCACCCTTCTAGAGATTTCTACTGAAATTGCATTCTTTGAAAAGGTTGCCACCAGTTTGGTGGAAACTGCTGGCCATTTCTAAAATCTTTGTCATTGTTGTTGGATACTGTCGAGTTGATTCTGACTCTTAGTGAATATGTTACTGAGTAGAACTGTCTCACAGAGTTTTCTAGGCTGTCATCTTTACAGGAACCAATCAACAGGGCTTACTTTCATGGAGCCACTCAGTAGGTTTGAAGCAGTAGCCCTTTGGTTAGCAGGCAAGCCATTAATCCTTTGCACACC
>NW_006922217.1:645223-646185 GCF_000298275.1 Orycteropus afer afer | reverse complement strand
CCCTCACTCTTGGGCAGTGGCTATGGCTCCATCCCACTGGCTCACATGAACGAGCAGCCCCACACTCCAGAGCCAAGATGGTGAAGGCCTGGCTCTTAGAAACCTAGGCATCTGTGGTGGTTCCACCCCCAGCGGCCGTGGTCCTACCCTTTCAGGCTGAGGCAGCTCTGCTTCCGTTTCCTTGGTCTCCGCTTCTGCTGATTAATGCTGAAGGCAACCCACTCTGCTGGAAATCTTCCTGCCCAAAAAGCATTCGGCTTTCTTGCTCCGTGGGCCGACCAACCTGCTACTCCATTTCAAGCCTATTCTACCAATTAATGCCCAAAGGCATTGATTAATTAATTGGCTGGGCAATCTACTTCTGTAAAGATTTACTGCCTTGGAAACCCAATGGGGGTCGCTATGAATTGGAATCAGTTCAATGGCCCTGGGTTTGATTTTGGTTTTTGGTTTTGGAGTGGATAGCTGAGTACACCCAATACCAGTGGACCCTTGACAATATTCACGATGAGACAGACCTTGAACTTTTTAGAGTTTATCTTTCACCCTGTGGCATATTATCTTATCAGCACTTCCAGAGTACTTGCCACTTTTGGATTCTAGGTTCAATTAACATGAAGTCATATATATAGTACGGTGGTGTGATGTCCTGTGGAATGTCTATATGATCATGTTTCTTCAATCTGTGTCCTTTCTGAAAGCAGGAGTTAGCATAGGCTTGGGGTCAGGTCGTGAATGTGTACTGGTATGTGTTCCAGGTGAATGTGGCAGCTTCTGATCCCCCTTCTGTTAGGAACTGAAAACAATGTGTTCTCCAAGTCAACATCTGCTTGCTAAATGCCGGGGTCTGTGCTGATCTGTTCCAGTCAAGATATCGGCTTGCACAGCAGCTGCAATTGGGCCTACCACGTGGTTAAGTTCACTGTAGTCCGAAATCCTCTTTCTGATTTTATAGTAGCCTA
>NW_006922217.1:642111-643263 GCF_000298275.1 Orycteropus afer afer | reverse complement strand
CTATGAGTCAAGTCAAGTCAATGGCAGTGACTTTGAATTGGGCTTTGCTTCCAGTAGGTGTGGTTTGGGCTTTGTTTCTGTGAAGACTGACAGCCTCAGAAACCCAAAGAGGGGTCGCTATGAGTCAGGGCGGACTTGATGGCAAACAACAACAATAACAACAATATATCCTACTTCGCTGAGGAGTGACTGGAGTCTTAAAAGCTTGAGAGTGGCCATCTCAGATGCAACAATGAGTCTTTCCTCATCTGGAGAAAAGAAGAAAGAAGAAAATCACAGAGACATGAAAACAGTCCAAAGGGCCTAGTGGACCATGTGAATCTCAGCCTACGTGACCCTGAGACCAGAAGAACCGGTTGGTGCCCAGCAACAGCTGTCGACCACTCAGAAAGAGGTCAAAATAGGAGATCCTGGATGCAATGGGAGAAAAATGTGGAACAAAACTCAAAATCATAAGAAAATACCAGCCTTACTGGTCTGATAGAGACTGGTGAAACCGTCAAGACTATAGCACAACTAGAAGTCTCATCTCCAGGATGAGACTGGTAATCAACTCCATGGTGGAATCTATTGTGAGCAGCTAGATAGCTGCCTTAGGGATGTGGTCCGCTCCCAGTGTATAAGGAGAAGCTTTAAGGAAGGTCTCCAGGTTTTGGCAAGCTTGGACCCTGCGTGTAGCCGAGTCTTTGTGCAGCAGTCTGCCATGTTGTCTGCTGAGACAGTTTCTGGACTTGAACTAGTGGCCGGCCATGTTACGTGATAATATTGGAACTATGCCATTTTGCTTGTTGACCTTGAGTTTGTCAACCTCAGCAGCCAGCAGATGCTTGAGTTAAGTGAAGCCTTCAGCTTCAGTGGGCTGGGAGCAAGAGGCAGAGCTGAAGTCCAAGATCAAGGGGCTTTTACCCAGCCCCTAGAGCTGACACTTTACGCTCAGACTTCTAGCCTCCTAAACTGTTTGGTCAAGTCTTCCACTTGTGGTATTTCTTGTTAGAGTAGCACTAGAGGACCAATACACATTCCTAAGCACTGCACTTCTCTCTCTCTCTCTCTCTCTCTCTCTCTCTCTCCCTCTGTTTCTCTCTCTTGTTGTTGTTGTTGTCATGTGCTGTCGAGTCAGACCTGACTCATAGTGACCCCTCCTTGGGTTTC
>NW_006922217.1:635272-636781 GCF_000298275.1 Orycteropus afer afer | reverse complement strand
ACGATTGTGCAAGAAAATGAAATAAAAGGCATCCATATTGGGGAAGAAGTAAAACTATCTCTATTCACAAATGACATGATCTTGTATATAGAAAACACTAAAGAATTGACTAAAAATTTATTAGAACTAATAAACAAATTCGGCAAGGTGGCAGGATAGAAGCTCAGTATACAAAAATGAATTGTGTTCTCTGCATTTGAAATAAACAACCTGAAAATAAAATTAAGAAAAGAAGTCCATTTACAATAAACAGCATCAAGAAAATAAAATAGGAAGAAATTTAACAACAAAAGCACAAGACTTATACTATGAAAACTATGAAACATGGTTGAAAGAAATGAAAGGCAATTTAAATAAATGAATCTGTATTTATGGATCAGAAGACTTAACATTGTTAAGATGGCAGTACTCGCCAAATTGATCTATTGATTCAATGTCATGCCTATCAAAACCCCAGCTGACTTCTTGGCAGAAGTTGGCATGCAGATCCTAAAATTTCATATGTAAATTCAAGGGACTATGAATAATCAAAACAATCTTGAAAAAGTACAGAAAAGTAGGAGGATTCACACTTCCCAATTTCAAAACTTACTACAAAATGATAGTAGTTGAGACAATGTGCTACTGGCCAAAGTACAGGCATATATACACACTCCTCACTTACCAACATGTCTAGGTTCCAAAGCCCAGGTCGTTATGTGAAAACTGGCATTATATGAAAATGGAGAATGACCCTGTCATCAGATCACAAAATGGAAAAGGGCTACATCATTACATAACTGCCAAATGACATCATTACATAACTGCCAAGTGACATCATTACAGTAACTGCCAAATGACATCATTACGTAACTGCCAAATGACATCATTACATAACTGCCAAATGACTCATTTCATAGCTGTCAAGTTACATCCTTTTATACCTGCCAAGCCACCATGTAAGGAGCTCTGGAGGCTTAGTGGGTAAGGCATTTGGCTGCTAACCAGAAAGTTGGTGGTTCAAAACCACCAGCTGCTCCATGAGAGAAAGATGAGGCAATCTACTTCTGTAACTATTCACAGCCTTCGAAACCCAGTGGGGGTCACTATGAGTCAGAATTGCTTGATGGCAGTGGTTTTGGGGTTTTTTTGTTTTGTTTTAGACCACTGTGAGTCATGGCTCAGCCAAGTTGACATAATCTTAACCATCAGAGCCAACATTACTCTCACCTCACACTTTGGTGTTTGTTACTGCCAAGCATGCATCGTTCATGCACAAGACAGTAGTTTTTTTTTAGTTACTGTTATAAATGTGAAATGTCAGATAATGAGATAGTCAATAAGTGAAGAGTAGGGGGTAAGTACGGGGAAGAACACGCTCGGCATTTCTCAAACTGAAAGAACTGAAGAAAAAATTTAAGCCTCGAGTTGCAATATTGAGAGATTCTATGGGCAAAGGAAAAAATAAAAAAAGTAGGAGCTCTGGTAGCATGGTGCCTAAGGCACTTGACTGCTCACCAGAAGGCTGGC
>NW_006922217.1:632697-633402 GCF_000298275.1 Orycteropus afer afer | reverse complement strand
AATGGAGAGGAACTGACAACCCAAAAATAGACCCTCACATTTATGAGGGTACCAAACAATTCAGTGGAGGAAATAATAGTCTTTTTTCAACAAATGGAGCTGGGACGGTGGGATCTGCACGTGCAAAAGAATGAAATTGGGTCCCCACCTCACACCATACACAGAAAATTAACCCAAAATAAAGAAATAAATGTAGCGCTAACACTACAAATTTCTTAAAAAATAGATAAATCTATTATAATCTATAAATCTTCATGACTTTGGATTTGTCCACAGTTTCTTAGGTATGAGCCCAAGGCACAAGCAATAAAAACAAATAAATAATTTAGACTTCATCTAAATTAAACATTTTGAACTCAGAAGGACACCATCAATAAAGTGAAGAGATAACCCACTGAAGGGGAAAATTTTGCAAATTCTCTGATAAGGGCTTGTATTCAGAATATTTAGAGAATTTTTACAACTTAATAACAAAAAGGCAAATAACTCAATTTAAAAGCAAGCAAATGATTATAATAGCTACCTCTCAAAAGATACACAAAGGGCCATGAAGGATGAGCAACATCATTAGCTGTAAGGGAAATGCTAATCAAAGCCACGATGAGATAACACTTCACACCCACTGGGGTGGCCACAATAAAAAAGACAGATAATGAGAAGTGTTGGTGATGATGTGGTAAATCGGAGCCTCCATACACTGCTGTC
>NW_006922217.1:623552-625754 GCF_000298275.1 Orycteropus afer afer | reverse complement strand
TCTTCTAAGGCACAGCCTTCAACCTTCCCATGAACAGCTGCACGCTGCACCATTTGCACCCATGCAGGTAGCCCGTTGCTGTCCAGTTCATTCTCACCCACAGCAAGGCCATGTGCCAGAGTAGAAGCACCCATAGGCCTTTCTAGACTGTAATCTTTACTAGGCGCGTGGCTTGGGGCAGCTTTATTGTAAGGCCGGCCCTGGAGAGGCTGGTGCAGAGCGGTTAGGAACAGCTAAGGGAGGAGAACTTGTCTGTCAGCCTGTCATCCTGCGGCAGCTTGCGTGTTGCTGTGCCACCAGTGTTGCAAAATGCCAGCAGGGTCACCCATGGTGGACAGGTTTTAGCAGAACTTCCAGACTAAGACAGACTGGGAAGAAGGAAGAGGCCATCCACTTCTCAAACAATTGGCCAGTGAAAACCTTATGAATAGCAGTGAAACACTGTCTGATATGTTACTGCAAAGCTTTATGGATAGCCCTGAAACATTGCCCAATATAGATGAGCCCATCAGGTCAGAAGGCACTCAGAATATGACTGGGGAAGAGGTGCTTCCTAGGAGTAGAGAGGACCTTAATGATATGGACAGAGTAAAGCTTTGGGATCTCCACTGGCTGATGTAGCATGACTCAAAATGAGTAGAAACAGATGCAAACATCCGTTAATAACTGGGATGTGGAACGTACAAAGTATGAATCTAGGAAAATTGGAAGTTGTCAAAAATGAAATGGAATGCGTAAAGATTGATATCCTAAGCATGAGTGAGCTGAAATGGACTGGTTTGGGCCATTTTGAATCAGACAGCCATATGATCTACTATGCTGGGAATGACAAATTGAAGAGGAATGGTGTGGCATTCATCATCACAATGACTGTTTCAAGATCTGTCTTGAAGTACAATGTTGTCAGTGATAGGGTAATATCCATATGCCTACAGGGAAGACCAGTTAATACAACTATTATTCAAATATGTGCATCAACCTCCAAAGCCAAAGATGAGGAAATTGAAGATTTCTAGCAACTTCTGCAGTCTGAAATTGGCATGACATGAAATCAAGATGTGCTGATTATCTCTAGTGACTGGTATGCAAAAGTTGGAAATAAAGAAGAGTTATCAGTAGTTGGAAAATATGGCCTTGGTGATAGAAATAACGCTGGAGATCACATGATAGAATTTTGCAAGACCAATGACTTATTCATTGCAAATACCTTTTCTCAACAACATAAGTGACCACTGTACACGTGGACTTCACCAGATGGAATACACAGGAATCAGATTGACTACATCTATGGCAAGATGCAATGGAGAATCTCAATGTCATCAGCCAAAACCAGGCCAGGAGCTGATTGTGGAACAGACCATTAACTGCTCATATGCACGTTCAGGTTGAAGTTGAAGACAATTCAAACAAGTCCACAAGAGTCAAAATATGACCTTGATGATATCCCCCCTGAATTTAGAGACCATCTAAAGAATAGATTTGATGCATTGAACACCAGTGACCGAAAACCAGAGGAATTGTGGGATAACGTCAAGAACATCATCCATGAAGAGAGCAAGAGGTCATTAAAAAGACGAGAAAGGAAGAAGAGACCAAAATGAATGTGAGAAGAGACTCTGAAACTTGCCCTTGAGCAGAGAGTAGCTAACGCAAATGGAAGAAATTACAAGATTGAAGAGCTGAACAGATTTCAAAGAGCAGCTCGAGCAGACAAAGTCAATTATTATAATGAAATTTGTAAAGATCTGGAGTTAAAAAACAAAAGGGAAGAACACTCTTGGCATTTTTCAAGCTGAAAGAAGTGAGGAAAAAATTTAATCCTCCAGGTGTGTTTTGATTATCTAGTGCCGCTCTGACAGAAATATACCACAAATGGGATGGCCTTAACAAACAGGAGTTTATTCTTACAGTTTGGGAGCTTGAAGTCCGAGTTCAAAGTGCCAGGCTCTAGGGGCTGGGGGAAAGCCCCTCAACCTTGGGGTCCAGCTCTGCCTCCTATTCATGGCCCACTGAAGCTGGAGGCGTTTCTTCACTCAGACAGCTGCTGGTTGCTGAGGCTGACAAACCCAAGGTCTACAAGTAAAAAGGCACAGTCCTGATGTTACCTAACCACACAGCAGGCCATTAATTCAAGTCCACTGAAAGTCCCAAGGTCGGCAGAGCATGGCAGGCTGCTGAACAATGACACGGCTACATGCAGGG
>NW_006922217.1:618032-622932 GCF_000298275.1 Orycteropus afer afer | reverse complement strand
CCAGAAAGATGTTTACTTATGTTTATTGACTATGCAAAAACATTCAATTGTATGGATCATAACAAATTATAGATAACATTGAGAAGAATGGGAATTCCAGAACATGAGATTGTACTCATGAGGAACCTGTACAGAGACCAGGAGACTGTCATTAGAACAGAGAACAAGGGGAAAGTGCATGGTTTAAAATCAAGAAGGAAGTGTGTCAGGGTTGTATCCTTTCACCACACTTATTCCATTTGTATGCTGAGCAAATAATCCAAGAAGCTGGATTATCTGAGAAGAACATAGCATCAGGATTGGAGGAAGATGCATTAACAACCTGAGATATGCAGATGACACAACTTTGCTTGCTGAAAGTGAGGAAGACTTGAAGCACTTACTGATGAACATTAAAGACTACAGTCTGCAGAATGGATTACACCTCAATATAAAGAAAACAAAAATCCTCACAACTCGTCCAATAAACAGCTTCACAGCGGATGGAGAAAAGATTGAAGTTGTCAAGGACTTCGTATTACTTGGTTCTACAATCAACACCAATGGAAGTAGCAGTGAAGACATCAGACGACGTATTGCATTGGGCAAATCTGCTGCAAAAGACGTCTTTCAAGTGCTGAAGAACAAAGATACCTCCTTGAAGACTACAGTGCACCTAACCCAAGCCCATGGTATTTTCAATCACCTCTTATGCATGTGAGAGCTGGACAATGAATAAGGAAGACTGAAGAAGAGTTGATGCTTTTGAGTTGTGGTGTTGGCGAAAAATACTGAAAGTACCATGGACTGCCAGAAGAACGAACAAATCTGTCCTGGAGGAAGTGCAGCCAGAATGTTCCTTAGAAGCAAGGTCTGCCAGACTTCATCTCACCTACTTTGGTCATGTTGTCAGAAGGGACCATTCCCTGGAGAAGGATGTCATGCTTGGTAAAGTGGAGGGTCAGCGAGGAAGGGGAAGGCCCTCAACGAGATGGACTGACACAGTGGCTGCAATGATGGGCTCAGGTACAGCAGGGATCGTGGGGCTGGTGCAGGAAAGGGCAGTGTTTCGTTGGAGACAACTCGACGGCACCTAACAATGACAATCTTTACTAAAGGAGACTACTACATCTGTTGCCTGTGGAGTGGCTGGTGAGTTCAAACCACTGACCTTTGGGTAATAGCCAAGTGCTTAAGCACTGTGCCATCTGGGCCCCTTAAAACCAAAAACCCACCGCCCATCAGTGGATTCCACTCATAGTGACCCAGGTAAATGGTCACGTTTTCCACAAGATGGCAGCAACGTCACACTCAACTTCTAATGTATTCCAGGCTCAGTGTAAATACTGGAAGTGTGAAGGAAATGGCTCCTATCCTGCCTTTGAAAACACAGAAGCTAAAGTTTTATTTGGGGAGGGGGAAAAATAGCCTGAAATATATCACTCCTTTGCTTAAACTAAAACAAAACCAAACTCACTGCCCATGGAGTCTGATCTGACTCATAGCAACCCCTCCTTGGGTTTCTGAGGCAGTATTAGGAGCTCTTGTAGCATAGTGGCTAAGACACTTGCCTGCTAACCAGACGGCTGGCGGTTCAAACCCACCAGCCACTCCTCGGAAGGAAGGTTGGGCAATCCTACTTCCGTAGTGATACTGCCTTGGAAACCCAAGGAGGGGTCGCTATGAGTCAAGTCAAGTCAATGGCAGTGACTTTGGTTTGGGCTTTGCTTCCAGTGGGTGTGGTTTGGGCTTTGCTTCTGTGAAGACTGACAGCCTCGGAAACCCAAGGAGGGGTCGCTATGAGTCGGGGCCGACTCGACGGCACATAACAACAACATCACTACGGAAGTAGATTGCCCAGTCTTCCTTCCGAGGAGTGGCTGGTGGGTTTGAACCGCCAGTCTTCTGATTAGCAGTCAAGTGCCTTAGGCACTACGCCGCCAGAGCTCCTAAAACAAGTGGAGAAATGAGAAATACTTGTTTTATCATTTCAAAGGGGATGGGGGCTGTGAAAGGGTCTCTTAGGAGCACATCCCGTCATTGTCCTCTGTCTGCTCCTGGCCTCCGCTCCCAGGCTGTACTCCGCCTCAGGAACCAAGTCAGCAGTGAAGCCCTTCCCCACCCACCATCCCACACCTACACACTCAATCACACACACACAATCACACTCATACACTCACACAGTCACACACCCAATCTCACACACACACAATCATGCACTCACACACAGTCACACACACACACACACACACACTCACATATACACACAACCATATAGTCACACACCTAATCACACACACACAATCACACTCACACACCCAATCTCTCACACACATTCACATATACACACAACCATACACTCACACACCAAATTGCACACACTCATACATACAATCACACTCACACACCCAATCGCACAATAGACACTTACATATACACAGAACCATATACTCACATACCTAATCATACTCACACACGCATACATACACTCACATACATGCTTACACACATACACATTCACGTACACACCTGATCACACACACATACAAACACACTCACACACCCAATCACACTAGTACATCACATATACACCCAATCACACTCTCACACACTCACAAACACATACTCACAATCACACACAAAATCACACATACATATAATCACACTCAACCACACACTCAACCACATGCTTACACATATAGGCACTCACACATACACACACACATATCACACACCCAATCACACTCATTCACGCACACACAATCACACTCACTCATTTGCACACATTCACACACATGCTCACACACTTATACACTCAATCAACTCACTCATACATACACATACACGCATAGACATACTATCACACACACAATCACATACACTCACAAGCACATATGCACGAACACACTGATATACAAAATCACACACAGACACACAAGCACATACTGACTCATGCACAATCACACACTCAAACATACGATTGCATACACTAACACATACATTCATTCACATGCACACCCACATATACATACACTGACACACACATTCACATATGCACTCACATGCATATGCATTCACAGACACACATGCACCCACTAACACCCCAAAACACACTCACACATATACACACCCACACAGTCACACACATAGTCACTATGCTCACACAGCATAATCACACAATCACACAGTGCACACTCACACGTACATACAGTTACACACATCATCACACACATACATCCATTCATGCATAGTCACACATACACCATTCTCACATAAACACATACCCACGCACATACACATACACTCTAGTGCACATATTCACACTCACATATGCACAGCACACTCACACATACACATTTACACATATACATATGCTCACATTTGCACACATTGACACACATATACATGCATTCACACATGCACACATTGACACACATATACATAGACTCACGCATTTACACACTGACATACACACAGACTCACACACTCATACTCTTTCACACTCATGCACATGCTCACTCCCATTCACACACACACACACACACACATCCTCAGACAATGCTGGTAGGCGTGTGCATTGTTGAAATTTGCGTGGAAATAGATTAGACCCCAGAAGGGGATGTTTGCAGACTCTGGGAAGCTCTGTCTGCGTCTAGGAGGAGCTCTGGACACACTTGTTTTTTCTCTGGGAACAGCAGTGATGTCACAGTGACACCCAGGGCAGAAGCAGGGTCCCCAGGCCCATTGACGTCTGTACAGCAAGGTCTTCCCATGACATGCCAGCCAGGCTTTTGCTAATATGTCAACACCAAGCGCAGGAATGACCATGAGGCAGAGGAGAAGGGAGCTAATTAGATAAACATTTAGTGCTTACAATCCCATTAGTTAATTAAATTATCAGTTTACTGTGCCTGAAGTGAGCCATAAGACTTATCCAAATGTCCCAACTTTATGGGGTCCACCGCTCTTTACAAGCTTCCTCTGCTCACAAGTGTCAAATTGGGGCTGTACTGACAGATAAAGGAAAAATCCAGCTGTGACAATTGTTGTCTTTCCCCACGATATCTTTATACTGGGCTATAAAAGCCTATTATACTTCATTTAAAGAGTGAAAATTGTTGACATCTCTTGCAATTGCTAATCTTTAGGAAACAATGAATGGAATATTATTCAAAAGGAATAATGTACTTGCTTTATTGGAGAGCAGTAAAAATCTAATAGATGACAAAACAATGTGGTGTTTACTTTTCAAGATAGTCAGCTTATTAGCTTCAGCAGCAGAGTGTTTTACAGTCTACCCAGGCCGCATCTTTGCAGGGTTTGACTGGGTCATGGCGCCTGAGGTTTGCTTTGTTACTGTGGTTTTCTTTCCTCGCCCCCCCCCCCATTTATTCTGTTTATTTTCTTCTTGAAAAAGATCAAAGGCTAAGTTTTTAAGAAACTTAATATCAAACGTGGCATATACTCATTTCATTCAATAATGTCATGAGAGAGGTAAAGACGGCCAGATGTTCAATCCTGCACAGGTGTGATTTCCCAAAGTGAGAACTTTCCAGGACGGGAGGCCAGTTCAGGAGCAAAGCAGGTTTGGGGAGTAAGACCGACGAATTCATATGCACAAGCTGCTCACTCCACAAGACTCCTACTCAACACACACAAACATATGGACACATGCATGCTCAGATGCACATAAGTGCATGTGTACACACATGCACGCTCACAAGCGCATGAGCACACACATGCACGGGTACACACATGCACGGGTGCACAGAGACATGCATGCACATGTGCACACACATGTATTCATGTATGTGTGCATATGTATATGCATAAGCAGATGCATGAGCACACTTGCACAGGTGCATGCACACACAGATGCACATGCACATACAGGTACATGCATGCACACAGAGATGCACGT
>NW_006922217.1:607700-617142 GCF_000298275.1 Orycteropus afer afer | reverse complement strand
CTAGAGGACAGAGTGGAACTGCACCACAGGGTTTCCAAGGCTGTCAGTCTTTACAGAAGCAAAGCCCAAACCACACCCACTGCTGTGGAGTTGATGCTGACTCACAGCGCCCCTAGAGGACAAAGTAGAACTGCACCACAGGGTTTCCAAGGCTGTAACCTTTACGGAAGCAGATTGCCTCACCTTTGTCCCACAGAGGGGCTGGTGAGTTCCAACCGCAGACCTTTCAGTTAGCAGCTAAGTGCTTAACCACTGTGCCACCAAGACTCCCGGTAGCTGTAGAATGGGGTGAGAAATGAATAAACACTGAACCAAAACAATGATCCTAATACTATGGTTTGCAAACAGACATTTTGTGTCCCGACATCCAATTCTTCTATCTTTTGTCTTCCGCATCGTTCCCAACCTAGTGGTTCGAGGTCCTCTAACCCAGGAAGGATCTTCCTGAGGGCACATGGAATGCGTGCCTGCGAGTATATTTCTCCAGAGCTGTATTCATTGTCATGTGTGATTATGTCAAAGTGAAAGCTCAAACAGTGGCCAGAGCAGGTAGATCAGCTGGCCGACTCATTCATTAGCCCCTAGCCATGCAGTTGTTAATGAGAATTATTTATTTGCTGCCTTCAATAAAGCTCTTTTGCCTTCATCCATTTCTACCAATGATGGGAGATGTGCTTTTTCACTTTTTCATTAAGGCTCCAGACTTTTACTCAGCAGCTTTAGCTGTCAAGGCCAAGGCCAGTGGTCCTCAAAGCCAAGGGTCTATAGATATCTCTACACCCTCCCCTGACTGTTTTTGACAAGCACACCACATTGTAAGAGCTCATCAAGGGCTACTGAGCAACGCCTCCTGGTGGCTCCCTACATCAAAGCCTGATTCATGTCTCTGCTGTTCAGCTCCTCTGTGGCCTTTGGGCCTTGGAAGGTTCTGGAAGCTTGAGGCTCAGCACACAACCCACCAGCTGCCATCAAGTCAATTTCAACTCATAGCACCCCTCTATTGGGTTTCCAAGGCTGTAAATCTTTATGGAACCGGCTTGCCTCATCTTCCTCCTACAGAGTGGCCAGTGGGTTTGAACCGCCAACCTTCTGGTTGGCAGCCAAATGCCTTACCCACTACGCCACCAGAGCTCCTTCAGCATATAACAGGGCCCTAAATAAAAACCATCCCAGCTGGTGGTCTGTCTTGGAATCAGGACCTAAAGTGATACCAGCAGGGCCCTGCAGTGGAACCGAAGGGATGGGGTTCAGGCACCCCCTCTTCTGCCCTTACCCTCTCAGCTGCTGGTGATTGTGAAATAGGCAAAGGGATCTGGGGCCCCTGGGCTGGCTGAGCAGTCTGAAAGTTCAAAAGGTGACAAGGCCACTCAGAGCTTCACCAGCAAGCCGCCACTGCTCACGCTGCCGTTCACTCATGCCAAGAAAAGTTGCTTATCTCTTGAACTTTCAGCCTGCTAATCCCAACCAAGGTGCATATCACTTTGCTTTAAGCAATAAAAAGAGAAAAAAAAATTAGGTTTATCTGCTTTTGCCAAGTCCAGTCTCTCCCAGATGACTTCTCTGTGGAATTGTTTCCTTGTTCTCTGTGCCCCAGTTCCTGCAGTCAAGGCCAAAGAACAGGCTCAGCCCTGTGGCCTAAGGACTTGGCCTTGTCAACCAGGCCAGGCAGTAGGCCCTGAGCTGGGTCATGCAGAGGCCCAGGTCATGGGAGAAAGGTTCAGGCTCACAGCCAAGGTTGGGGGCCATTATACCAAAGACACAATTGAGCCCCAGATTCTCCATTCCATCAATAATGCAGTGCTGGTCAACCAAGGGAGTCCTTCGGTAGTATAAGCCATGCCTTGTGCTTGGCTGCTACCTGGAAGGTTGATGGTTGGCGCTATCTCAGAAGCACATTTGGAAAAGGCCAGGGGACCTGGCCTTCTGAAAATTCAGCCACTGAAAACTCCATGGAGCATGGTTATACTCTGACACCCACATGGTGGCCGTGAGTTGAAATGGACTCAATGCAGCTGGGCTGGTTAACTGATATACAAAAGGCATCAGATTCATAGAACAGAGTTCCGTTTGTAGGTTGGAACAGGCTTGTGGAAGGCCCAGGAGTACTAACACCCAAAGAGGCCCAAAGAGGCCACCATCTGACTAGGGGTGGTACCTGCAGTACCTGTCGTCCCATTGGTGGAAGGCCAGGCCAGACTCCTGCAACCACTGACCTCCACCTGCCAACAGCCCATGGTGTCTGGTGGCCAGCACTGCTGTGGAAGGGAAATGGGTGGATGGCCCGTGGTAGATGTCCCTTCTTCCAGTGGAGAGAAGGGACCAGATGGAAGCAGATATAGAGACTCCATAATTGAGAGCTTGGCCTCTGAGCAGAAGGAGCTCTGGAGGTGTGGTGGGTAAGGCAAACAGAAGGTTGGCAGTTCAAACCCCCCAGCCACTCTGCAGAAGAAAGAGAGAGGGCAATCTACTTCTGTAAATATTTACCATCTTGGAAGCCCAAAGTGGGTCCCTATGAGTTGGAATTGACTCAACGGCAGTGGGTATTTCGGTGGCCTCTGACTAGAAGTCACTTCCAGACACTAAGCGTGGCCCCACTTGGCTGTCTTTGGCCTTGCCTTTGATCTCAGGCTTGGAAGGGCTAATGGAGGTTTGTGAAGGGTGGGTAGTGAGGATGGCACTGCCTAAGCCATTTCTTACCCCCATGACTCGGTAGCCCCAGTGCCAAGCTGCTCTGTTCAGCCTTTGTGCCAATCCCTACACTTGTCAGAAGCTGAAAAACTTCTCCTGACCTGTGTCTGTGCGGTGGGCCTCCTTGGCAGCACGGAGCTGCCAGACACCAATCCTGGAATCTTCCCTTTGAGCAGGCTGGGTGCAGTAGCAGCCGACTAAGGATCTCCTTGCAATCAAGCGACCCTTGTGCATCTCCAATGAACCGTAACTTGGCAGTTTGATTTTCCCTAGAAGGAGCATTATTTGCTCCCGTGTGGAACTGTCTCAGGACAAAGAAGGCACTCTGACAAAAACTTCTAGTAAAGTGTTGCATTTCAGAGCATCAGAAATGGCAGCCTTGAAACAAACCCAGAAGAGGTGCCCATGGTGAACACACTCGGCCATTGAACCAAAGGTTGGAGGTTCAAGTCCACCCAAAGACACCTCTGAAAAAGGCCTGGTGATGGGCTTCTGAAAAATCAGCCAGTGGAGACCCTAGGGAGCCCAGTTCTACCCTGACACACATGGGGCATTGTGAATTGGCTTCATGAGTATACTCAATGATAATGTTGTTATGTGCTGTTGAGTCAGACCTAACTCATAGCGACCCCTCCTTGGGTTTCCGAGGCAATATCTCTACAGAAGTAAATTGCCCAACCTTCCCTCCGAGGAGTGGCTGGTGGGTTTGAACCGCCAGCCTTCTGGTTAGCAGTCAAGTACCTTACACACTATGCTACCAGAGCTCCTAGCTCAACGACAGTAGGTAGAGTTTACAGCTGAAAATGAGCTAGATCACCCATGAGTACTGTGCTCCTTTTAAAAAATCACCTCTATGAGACCAAATGGTCAACAACAACTTTGAAACAAAAATAAGAATGTTAAGGGATCAGGGAAACTAGATTCATGGAAATAGAACAACCAGAAAGGAAATAAAAGAGAATGTTCATGCATTGTGAAGAATGTTACCAATGTCATTGAAAGGCTTATGGGGAAATAGTTGAACAGGAACCTAAATGGCTCTATAGGAGAACCAGCATGGAGGGAGGGTCTGTTTTAATGCCTCCTTGTTGACCTGTACCCAGTAGAAGAGCACTTTTCCTGGTAGATACTAGGTAATTCCAACTTGGGGACACACATCACAGCAGTGCGCTGTGATCATGGAAAAGAGAGGATCCCACCCAGATGCCTTTGGGCTTAGTCCTACTTCCTGTTGTCTTCCCATTTAGCAGGCAGCAGCATCCACTAAAGACACAGATATTGTCTGATCATTAATGATGCTGTAAAATAATAAGGTTAGAGAGTGCTCGCGCGAGAGTGAGTGTTTGATAAAAGCGAGATTTACAGCCACATCCATCAATTTAATTATCTTTTACTAGGGTTTCCACTTGGTAGTAATACTAATCTCTATTCACATGTTTTACAGGATCTATGGACACTTTACAATCTTCCTCTATTCACAAGTGTCAAATTATGGCAATATTGATAAAACGGTGGAGTGAATGGGACGCAAGACAAGCCCAGCACCAGCTAATACTCTTTTTACTGCATTGTAAAAGCCTATTACGCTCTGATTTCAGACTGAAATTTGTGGCCAATAATCAGAGTTGATAATGTTTCGGAAACAATTTTCACAGATAATAAAGGTCTCCTTCTTCTTCAACAACCTCATCCCAGCCCCAAGTCTGGTCTCCAGGGACTTGACCATGAAAAGCCAGAGTAGCAGGGGCCCAGGTACTTCCCCTGCAGCCCAGGAGGGCGGCCAAGGCTCCCTTGGGAGTGGAAGTCCAGGAGAGGCATCTGCTGGCCACCCCAGGGGGACGGAGACTGGACTGCCATGTCCTGCTCTGGCCAGCTCTCAAGCTGCCAGCCATCTTGGTGGGCCGCCATCATGGGGATGCTATCCCAGGGGCCCTGAGGGGTGGAGCCTATGCTCCATTTTTTTTCTTTTTTTTTTTTTTCCCAGAGGAAAAGAAGGGGCAGCATGAACCTTTTGGTCCTAACCCCCTGGAATGTCTCTGATCAGCTGTGTGGCCACAGCTGAGCACAGACAAGACCTAACGCCCATGTTGCATTTGGGAGCCCAACTCACCAAAAGGAATCTTTGCCTTACAGAAGGAGCTCTGCTTCTTCCTAGCCTTCTCCCAGTGGGGTCAAGCCCACTGATTTTTCCCCAATGCCATTTCCTGCTGCTAAACTAAACTCATACCAAGAAGTGATGGTATCTGTCTCAGACCTGGCCTAGCATCCATAGTAAACCAAAACAAAAACCAAAGTCATTGCCATAGAGTCAACTCACAGTGATCCCCATTGGGTTTCCAAGGCCACACATCTTTATGGAAGTAAATTGTCCCATCTTCCTTCGGTGGAGTGGCTGGTGGGTTTGAACCGCTGACCTTCTGGTTAGCAGCCAGATGCTTTTTCCACCATGCCACCAGCCATGGTAGGCTTTCTCAATCTAGAATACAAGGTCCTAACCTTGGACGTTCTCCTGACTTGGAAGGTAAGAGCCCCATGGGTTCTGAGCTAATGACAGAATTGCTTTCAAACACAGGCTCCCCTTGGGGCTGAGAGGCGTCCTTCAGAGACCTTTGCTGAATCTGGAAGAAGAGGGGAGACTGAACTTTGCGCCACCCAGAATCTCCTCAGAGGTCCCCAGGGGCAGCTCAGTCTGGCACACGTGGTCCCACAGTGTGCGTGGTGCTCATAAGAAAAAGGCAGCCCTTTTCCAAGACAGGAGTCGCTGAGTGGTGCGAATGGTAAACACGCTTGGCAGGGAACCAAAAGGTCAGTGGTTCGAGTTCACCCAGAGGCATTTTGGACGTCAAGCCTGGAGATCTACTTCTATAAACTCAGCCATTGAAAATCTTATGGAGCACAGTTCTACTCTGACACTCATGGGGTTGTCATGAGTCAAAGTCAACTTGCAAGACAAGTGGTCTGATTTCCCTCAAGTACCACACATGGCCTCCATGGGCCAGACCCGGCTGAAGCCCATCTTCCCTGGCCACTTCCAGATTATTGGAAACCAGGAACCTGCCTTCTGAACAGACTGATACATCTTTCCAGGCCCCCGGCCCCTCATCTCAGCCCTCCTCCTTTCTCCCCAGGAGGTGAGATGCACACAACGCCATCTTCTAAGGAGGCAGAGGGACTGGGCTCCAAGTGGGCTGTTTTTCAGATTCATTTTAAGTAAGGGGCTGAAGAAAGGCCCCTCCTTCCAGTAATGAATTAAAGCTTCCTCCCAGGATAGACTTCTTCTGAACAACAGCACAAACTTCCCTTTGGGTTCAATGTGTTTTCCAGCTTTCTTTCCTCTAGGGAAAAGGAGGCCTGGTGGTTCAATGGTTAGGCACTTGGCTGCTAACCAGAAGGTTTGTCGGTTCAGGGAGAAAGATGAGGCAGTCTGCTTCCATAAACACCAACAGCCTTAGAACGTCTATGGCGGTTCCATTGTGTCCTACAGGGTGGCTATGAATCAGAATTGACTGAATGGCAATGAACTTGGTTTAGTTCTTCCTCCAGGAGGCTTTCCAGGCTTGATCCAGGGCAAGGCTGGTCCTTCAATCATGGCGCTGGCCCCACACCCGACCGAGGAGGAACCAACAGAGCAAGAAGTGTGTCATCCTTTTTGCTGTGGGGCCAGAAGAGGGACCCCTGGCCTGCCTGTCACCACATGTGCTGGGTGCTGCCCCTGAGTGCCGGTCCTGGTCTGGAGTGTGAGGTCACCGAGGTGGCTGGAAGGACAACAGCATCCCACCATGGTCAGGATAACACACAGGGTGAGGGAGCACATGGTGTGAACCCCAACTAGTGGGTGGAACGCCTGACGCTGCTCGATTGCAAAGTTGGGGAACAGGAGGGGTGGCAGGGTCAGAGAGAGTGCTAGCTGGGGTTTCTACCTTCACAGGGGCGCCTTCATCTTCTGGCTTTCCAAAGGGCCTCAGGACATAGGGCAGTTGCATGCAGAAGGGAGGTTAATGGAGGCCATGAAGACAGCCTACCACATCTGGCCGAGAGAGACAGGCCTGGGTCAGGGGACCACAGCAGAGGAAATCAGGGAGACCCTCAGAGTGGGCAGAGGGGCTTGGAGTGGAGGGAACACGAAATCAAGGTGAGTGGAGCTGTCTTGGCATGCTTCCCTGGAATCTGCTTTGTGATCTTTCTAGAACAAAGTCAAGTACACAGCACCCCTTAATATGTGGCTGAGGACAGACCCGGTAGCTGTAGTGTCTTACCTGACGCATGCCTGTTATTGCCAGAACATTCCAGATATTTCTCAGGGCCCAGCCATCGAACACAACACGAGCAGGGTACCAAACAAACCCATTGCCATCAATTCAATTCCAACTCACCATGACCCTCTGGGACAGAGTGGAACTGCACCCCCATAGGCTTTCCAAGGTTGTCATCTGTAAGAAGCAGGTTGCCTCATCTTTCTCTCACGGAGCAGCTGGTAGGTTTGAACCACTGACCTTTCTGTTAACCTCTCCACCACCAGGGCTCCTTCATCGGCAGAGTACCAACCAAAAAAACCAACTCACTGCCACTGAGTTGATTTTGACTCACAGCAGCCCCTCCTTGGGTTTCTGAGGTGGTATCTCTACGGAAATAGATTGTTCAGGGTAGTAAGGATTGAAAGTGCCAAGTAGGTTACAAAGGACCCGTCCATATAATGAGCATCCTGGGTACTTCTGAAAAGTCAAAGAAATGTCTTTTGGCCCTTTGTCTCTTAAAAAGAAAAATGAGCCTTTCTGGTGATAACAACAAGTTTCCAGTTTCCAATAATAATAAGACAAAGTGAAGGAAAATTCTCCAAGATATCAAGGCTAGTGTCGTAAAACGGCCACATTGGCTGAAAATAAAGCCAGTATGACTTCTCCACCTAAAAATGCAAATGTTCTTGAGATGCTTTATTTGGTCATAAATTATTTTAAAATTAGTGCTATTCAATGGTCATAAATTATTTTAAAATTAGTGCCATTCAAAGAAAGCCATGGAATAAGGATGGGAGTGACCGTGTCGTTTATGTAAATGTATATTGGAAACACTCAGGTCTTTAAAAATTTTTGAATAGACATAAATAATAATAATAAAAAAAAACCACTGTCATGGAGTCAATTCCAATTCCAACTCATGGTGACCCCCACTGGGTTTCTAAGGTGGTAAATATTTAAGGAAGTAGATTGCCTCATCTTCTTTCTGCAGAGTGGCTGGTGGGTTTGAACCACTGACCTCCAGGTTATAAGGCAAATAAATGCCTTTGGCACCGTGCCACCAGAATTCCTTTTCAAAAGACATAGATGTTATTATTTCTGAAATATTAGCATGAAGGAGAGTGGGCAGTTGGCTTTCAAAGACAAGGGTTTGGTGTGGGGGAGGTCCAGTTGACTTGTCAGATGACACAAGAAACAAAGGACTTGAGGCAAGGGCAGAAGAAATGCCTCAGTTCCAACCTATTCTGTTTGCCCATGAAGCATGGAGGCAAGAAGTCGGTTTGGGATTCTGTCCTATCTTATCCACCCCATCTTATCAGGTGGTAAATCTGTCCTTTGATCTTGTCAACAATGCTGGAAAGTTGGAGACAGCTGCCACCACCCTTGTCAGCAGGGCCTCACTAGGCCCTCATAAAACATTTATGAAACCTGTAATAAACAGGCCTGATAAGGAAGAGGACTCAAGATTTCAGAAGTCAGCAGCTCCACAGAAAATGCCCTCCCCTACCTCAAGGTTCTTTTATTTGAAGAGCAAACACAACCCATCCATTCCCACTGGTCATAAAATTTCTGAGCAAAGAGTTCCACCAAACCTAGAGATTAGGAGAATTTGCTCGGAGTCTTACCCATGTCCAGAAAACACCTCCCCTCCCTCTACCTGGAATTCTCTGCGCTGATATCGGCACCGAGGGGCCAGGCAAGACAAAGGGCTAGGGCAAGAGTGACAAGGAAAATCCAGTCAGGGAGAAGCGAGGAATCATTCGATGCCACTGAGTAAACTAATCTGCTAGAGCTGGGTCGGGAAGAGGGAAGAGAGAGTAGCATTTAGTAGCAGATCATAACATATAACTTTGGAAATAGTTATTTGAACTTCTGTTTTCTTTTCTGGGGAATTCATTTAGCTTCGTGTTAGTCAACAAACACGGAGTGGACAAAGTGGACAAAGAAGTCCTGACGTTCTACTCCACTCTCTTGGAATCTTCTTGACTGACTTTTCTTGGCCAACTCTCTGGTGACTTGAGGAGCTTAAATGAAGGGTCTTAAATGAATAAGTAACAAAGAAAATCCGGAGAACGGATGGAGAGATAGAATAGGCCTGAGTGGAAACTATTCAGGGGACGACCAATACACTTAGGGGCACGGAATGTGGTTTGCTCACATACCACAGAAGGACATGGCAGACTGGAAGTTTCTGAATGATGGACGAACAGATGGTTGAAGGACAGAATGAATGATGTTACAGGCATTCAAGGAACATACACAGCACCTGAGCTTAGAGAAAGACAAAGAGAGAAAACCTTACATGCTGAATGTTCTTGGTACTGTTGTTGTTATGTGAGGTCAAGTTGGACCCGACTCATAGCGACCCCTCCTTGGGTTTCCAAGGCTGTCAGTCTTCACAGAAGCAAAGCCCAAACCACACCCACTGGAAGCAAAGCCCAAACCAAAGTCACTGCCATTGACTTGACTTGACTCATAGCGACCCCTCCTTGGGTTTCCCAGGCAGTATCACTATGGAA
>NW_006922217.1:606370-607600 GCF_000298275.1 Orycteropus afer afer | reverse complement strand
TAGATTGCCCCATCTTCCTTCTGAGGAGTAGCTGGTGGGTTTGAACCGCCAGCCTTCTGGTTAGCAGTCAAGTGCCTTAGGCACTATGCCACCAGAGCTCCTATCATCAAGTTGATTCTGGCTCATGGTGACCGAATGAGTGCAGAGTATAATTGTGCTCCATACAATTTTCAAAGCTGTGACCTTTTGGAAGCAGATCACCAGGTGTTCTGAGGTGCCACTGGGTGGGTTTGAACCACCCACCTTTCAGTTAGTAGTACCGTGCTTAACCATTTGTGCTACCCAGGGACTTCCGTGTCATAAAGGAACACCTTGTTTTAGTACCTTGAATTCAAGATGATATAAGACAACAGAGTCCAAGCATCACTGGATTGAAGGGGCATAGAAGATCCTAGTCTTCCATCTCTTCTGCCCCAACCAACTGGTTACCAGCTAAAGGGAAGATGAAGAGAAGAAGGAGGGCCCTCAAGGGACTTGCCTAATGCACAAAACCATAGGCTGTATAGCTGCTCTCCATGGAGCCTATCCCTCCCCACATCCTCTAGCTAGGAGACATTTCTTCTGCGCCCTCCTCCTCCATCCCCACCTTTTGGGACGCTCAGCTCCCATCTTTCTCTCTTGGGTCGGCACACCTGCCTCACTGCTTCACATAAAGTAGACACAGGGGAGCTGTGCATGTGTGCGTTCTGTGTGCTTCTGAGTGTTTTTCATGTAAACGTTGCTGTGTCCAGGATGATGATCCACGTTGTCAGCTGCCATTGAGTCCACTCTGACTCATGGCCGATCCCATGGACAACAGGAGGAAGCGTTGTCTGGTTTTGCATCATCTTCCTGACCGTTAGTATGTCTTTGTGCATATGTCTTTGTCCATGGTTGAGGCTATTGTGTCAAAACATCTCATGGAGGGTTTCTGTCATTTGTGGTGACCCTCTACTTTATCAAACATGATGCCCTTCTCTAACGATTGGTCTTTCCAGATGACGTGTCCAAAATATTGAGCTGAAGTCTCGCTATCCTTACCTCTAAGGAGCATTCTGACTATACTTCTTCCAAGACTGATTTGCTCACTCTTCTGGCAGTCCACAGCAGTCAGTATTCTGTGGCCGACACCACAGTGTGAATGCACCAATTCTTCTGTCTTCCTTCCTCACTATCCAACTTTTGGGGAGCTCTGGTAGCATAGTGCCTAAGGCACTTGACTGCTAACCAGAAGGCTGGTGGTTCAAACCC
>NW_006922217.1:603887-605467 GCF_000298275.1 Orycteropus afer afer | reverse complement strand
TTCACAGAGAAGTCACCCCAAGTAGGCAATGGTAACCTGACCCATGGATGGTATCCCACCTGCTGCCACGTCGACATCAGTGAGCTGTGAAAGATGAACTACAGCCTCAAGAGAGGGGAGGGCCACCTGGGCGGCATCCTCTGGGGGATGATGACCCTCTATCTGGGCACAGAACCCCTTCACTGAGGACAGAGGTCCTGGGAGTCCCCACAAGTCTAGAGGCTCAGACTCCAGAGTTGACGGCCTAATGCTAAGTCAGCCCTAGCACATACAACCCATGTGACCTTCAATACCAAACTCTGTCCCACAGTTTCCTCTTCTGCAAATGAGGACAAACTACCATCCTCACAGGACTGTGACGTGGAATCGACGAGTTCTTTTGTGCATAGCGTTTAGAAGAACTCAACGATCATCAGTGGTCATCACTAATGTTTTGGGGCATAGCTAGCATTTCTGCTTATTATTGCTTAGAATAAATAGCTTGTGATTTTCGTATACTTTAAGGAGCTCTAGTGGCGCAGTGCCTAAGGCATTTGACTGTAAACCAGAAAGTTGGTGGTTCAAACCCACCAGCGGCTCCATGGAAGGAAGACTGGGCAATCTACTTCCATAAAGATTTACCACCTTGGAAATCCAAGGAGGGGTCACTATGAGTCAGAGTCAACTCAATGGCAGTGAGTTTGGTTTGGTCACATATGCTTTGAGGGTCCACCAACTATCCTGTTTGAAGCCTTGTTTTTTGTCTTCTCTGTTGTCATTTCCTGCTCTTCCTATTTCTTTCTCAGTCACTCTTATATCTCTGGCCTCAAAAAACCCAGTTCACTGCCACTGAGTCATTCCAACTCACAGCAACACCCACTGGGTTTCCAAGGCTGTAAATCTTTACGGAAGTGGCCCATCCCATCTTTCTTCTGCAGAGTGGCCCGTGAGTTCAAACCACTGACCTTTTGGCTAGCAGCCAAATGCCTTCACCACTACATCACCAGAGCTCCTTCCATCTCCGGCTTAGAGACCTTAAAATTAGCAATGCTCTTTCCTACAGAATCTTACATTTAATCATCAACAAAAAAATAAATAAGTAAATAAATTGTATAAAGTAACATGGGTGCAGCTATCTTCCCATTTTATGGGGAAAGGAACTGAAACTGGAAATGTCCAGGGCATGTCTGGTAAGGAAGGGAAGCAGAGATTTCGACCTGTGTCTCCAACACTCCGAGGCTTAAGGTTCTGTGTGTGCATCCCACTTGGGCCTGAATAGGATGGGCAGAGGAGAGGTCAAGGAGGTTGGTTGAATCAGGGATAATGAGAGTGGAAGTCAAACTATTCTAATGGTACAAACTTGGGCTCCACACTGTTTTGGTTACCTTGTGCTTCTCTAACAAAAAATACCACAAATGGGATGCTTTAACAAACCAGAGTTTATTCTCTCATGGTTTTGGAAGGCAGAAGTCCAAGTTCAAAGGAGCAGGCTCTAGGGGCTGGGTGAAAGCCATTTGACCTTGGGCTTCAGCTCTGCCTCTTGCTCCTGGCCCACTGAAGCTGGAGGCTTTTCTTCACTCAGGCTTCACTCGGCTGGCTGC
>NW_006922217.1:601106-602488 GCF_000298275.1 Orycteropus afer afer | reverse complement strand
CCAGCCTTCTGGTTAGCAGTCAGGTGCCTTAGGCACCATGCTACCGAGCATAGGACTGGCTAATGCTTCATTCTGTTGGACATGGAGTTGGACACGAGTTGGAACTGACTCAGCCACAGCTGCCAACAACAATCTTCCTGGCCACCCTATGAGCTGGGAAATGTGACTGTCCCCATTTGACAGATGAGGACATGGAGGTGCAAAGAGGGTTAGTGACCTGCCTGAGATGGCAATTGGTGACAACTAAACAGCAACACTGGGGCTGGCCAAGGACACATGGAACACAGACCCGAGCCTATGAGAACCCCCGGCCGAGGCCAGGGAGAGAGGGCTCGTCTCTCTTTGTATGTGGCTGGGGAACAGGCCAGCACACAACCCCCCAGAAGCCGGGCCATATTGCCCCCTGGTGTTTCCTGACTTCAGCCAGATGTTTCCACTGGGGGCTCCTCACTTAGCTTGACGTGGGCCCCAAGGATCTCGGCACCCTTCTCTTTCCATCACTCAAGCCTTCCAAGGAGATGTTTGGTTCTGACACCCGCAGACACAGAAAGGGCTGCCACGCTCAACCCTCAGAGACAACACGTAACTGTCTCACCTTACTCTGAAGGGAGGCCCTGCCTCTCCTGCCCAGCGGCCTGCTGCTTCCGCCCAGGGCAAGGGGGACCTTGACTAGTTAGTTTGCATACAGACTTGTGTGTGCACCAAGCCCTATGCCACCAGCGTGTGTGTGCCCAGAGAGGCCTGCTCTCCTCTGCTGGACCTGGGGCCAGGGCACCTGCCCTCTTACTGTGAGCTACCAGAGCGGGGCCCTGCCCACTGCTCTGTGTCCCCAGCCCTCACAGGTGCTAGTGGAAGAGAAGAGAGAGGGCAGGCAGGGAACCAGGGGAACAGAAGGCAGGAAGACTCTCCCGCAGGTAACCATCAATGGGTGTTGATCTCTGGTTTGTGTGTGTGTGTATGGCTGGAGAACTAGGGTGAGTTCTCTGGAGTCATTGGGAGTTTTGTTTTAGGACTGGCTGTTCTCTTCCCAGGATCCTAGGTGCTGTGGAGGATGAAGGTGGCCGTTTCAGGGTCCTCATAGTCTTGGGCTCCTCAGTCAGTGAGATGCTCTGAAGTGAGGAGATGGTGGCTGAACTGCCTTTTGGAACCAGTGTCAGTGGCACAAACCCAAGGGCTGCAGGGTCAGACTTTCAAACACCGTCTCACACCACCACCACCACCACCACACGCACACATTGCCAGGGCAAACACAGCCCAGCAGGGCCCACCCTAAAGGACCGTTCCTCTCCCCATGGAGTCTTGGCTCCAAGAGCAGAAGATGGAAACCTAAGAGGCCCAGGAGACGTTGATATTCCACCCCTAGCCCCCAAGCCCTCATCCCC
>NW_006922217.1:598419-599714 GCF_000298275.1 Orycteropus afer afer | reverse complement strand
GGGTTTGAACCACCAGCCTTCTGGTTAGCAGTCAGTTGGTTCTTAGCAATAAGAAATAAGCCAGGCGTGAGGGCCCTGAGAGGGCAAATGAGACAGATGCCTGGAGCCAAGGAAGGTGTGTTCAGAATGGGAGGGGAGGCAGTTAGAGACCCCAGGAAGGGAAGGGAGTCTTCCCACACAGCTGTGGTGACCAGCGACTGAAGGCCCCTCCTGGAACTCCCAGCACCATCATGGAAATGAGAGATGGGCAGGTGGGCCCCAGAATGGGTGAGGGGGATGGGCAGAAGGGGCAGAAGGTGGTGGAGAGCTGCGAGGAGAAACGGCAGGGGTCCCTGGCATCCCTGGGTGGATCCTGTTTCTCCTCTTCCATCCATCCACAGACGTCCTCCGAACTGCCGTCCACTCTCCCCAGCCTTTCTTCCTCCTATTCCTTGTTCTTTTCCTTCTGGTCCTCCTTTGAGATTGCATCACCAGGGTCAAAACCAAACCAGTTGCCATGGAGTCAACTCCAACCCATGGTGATCCCACGTGTGAGGAACAGAGCGAACTGTGTCCCACAGGGTTTCCAGTGGTGGGTTTCTAGAAGGAGGCCACTAGGTCTTTCTTCCAAGACACTTCTGAGTGGGTTCAAATTGCCAACCTTTCACTTCATAGTCCAGCACTTAACCATTCACACCACCCAAAGCCACATGCCTGGAAAGCATGTGGGCAGCCATCCCACCTCGGAAAATTCCAGTCTTTCTGGAAAAGTTCTTGATTTATGAATCTGGTTTGAAGGCAGTGGTGTGAAGTGATTATTTCTGAGAGCCTTGGGCAAGGCAATTCTGTCCTGGGCCTTGGCTTCCTCACGGCAGAGTCACCGGTCAGACAGAGCACGGCGAGATTGCATCCTGGGCATCAAAGAACCTGGCAAGTTTTTGTTGTTGTTGTTATGTGCTGTCGAGTCATACCTGACTCAAAGCGACCCCTTCTTGGGTTTCCAAGGCAGTATCACTATGGAAGTAGATTGCCCCATCTTCCTCCTGAGGAGTGGCTGGTGGATTTGAACCACCAGCCTTCTGGTTAGCAGTCAGGTGCCTTAGGTACTATGCTACCAGAGTTCCTCCTGGCAAGTTACCAGGACTATTATCTCATTGTCTCCCCCAGTAGTGACTCTACTCCCAGCTTCTTGGCTCCAAACAATAAAGGAAAGACAGAAAACAATTGTCTTTCTTATTCATTGTGCTAATAAGTGCTGAGATGTGCTTTGGGGATGAAATTGGCAGGAAGAAGCTGTTTCAAATAAAGATGCAACA
>NW_006922217.1:591138-594905 GCF_000298275.1 Orycteropus afer afer | reverse complement strand
GATGATGGGCTCAAGTATAGCAGGGATTGTGGGGCTGGCGTGGGATCGGGTAGTGTTTCGTTCTGCTGTGCATGGGGTCACTATGAGTCGGAAACGACTCGACGGCACTTAACAACAACAACAACAACAACAAATGGCACCCAAAGAGCTCTGATGGGACAGTGCCTAGGGCATTTGACTGCTAACCAGAAGGTTGGTGGTTCAAATCCACCAGCCGCTCCAAGGAAAGAAGATGCGACAATCTACTTCCATAAAGATTTACCATTTTGGAAACCCAGTGGGGGGTCACTATGAAACAGAGTCAACTTGACGGCAGTGAGAGTTGGTTTGTTTGGAAATGGCACCAAGGCAGTGGTGATTCGGTTACGGAATTCTCACCTTCCATGTGGGAGACCTGGGTTCGAGTCCCAGCCAATGCACCTCTGTCTGTCGGTGGAGGCTTGCCCATTGCTGTGATGTTGAGTGGGTTTCAGTGGAGCTTCCAGACTCAGAAAGACTAGGAAGAGAGGCCTGGTGATCTCCTTCGGAAAGTCAGCCAGTGAGAACTGTATGGGTCCCAACAGTCTGATCCTCAACTGATCACAGCACAGGTCCGGGCAGTGTTTCCCCCCGTTGTACATGGGGCCACTGTGAGTCAGGGGCCAATTCCGTGCAGCTCGCCATAGCCACAATAAATAACACTGTCTGGTCACCTAGTGCTGCTCTAGCAGTTGTTGTTGTTGTTGTTAAGTGCCGTCGAGTCGTTTCCGACTCATAGCGACCCCATGCTCTAGCAGAAGATACCACAAATGGGATGGCTTGAGCAAACAGGAGTTTATTTTCTTACAATTTGGGAGCCTAGATGTCTGAGTTCAAAGTGCCAGCTCTAGGGCCTGGGTGAAAGCCCCTCAACCTTGGGCTTCAGCTCTGCTTCTTGCTCTCAGCCCACTGAGGCTGGAAGCTTTCTTCACTCAGACAGCTACTGGCTGCTGAGGCTGACAAACCCAAGGTCAACAAGTAAAAAGGCACAGTCCCAATGTTACCAAACCACACGGCAGGCCATTGATTCAAGTCCATTGTAAGCCCCAAGGTTGGCAGAGCACGGCAGGCTGCTGAACAATGACACGGCTACAGGCAGGGTTCAAGCATTCCATAAGCTAGAGACCATCCCCAAGGCTTCTCCTTATACACAGGAAGCAGACCACATCCTTAAGGCAGCTACTCAGCTGCTCACAGTAGATTCCACCAGTCAACTGGAGTTGATTACCAGTCTCATCATGGGGAATACTACATCCAGCTGCCTAGCCACTCAACCAGGCCCAGCCAAGTTGACACACAACCTTAAGTACCATAGGCACCAAATCCTAAGTGAACTTGGTATCCAGGGACAGGATTTTTTTCAGAAAACGTTTTCTTGAAACATAACACATCCAGCAAAGCACACAGATCATAAATGTACAAACCAAGCAACCAAACACACTGCTATCGAGTCAGACCCAACTCATCGTGACCCCTCCTGGGGCTTCCAAGGCAGTATCACTATGAAAGTAGATTGCCCAACCTTCCTTCCAAGGAGCAGCTGGTGGGTTTGAACCACCAGCCTTCTGGTTAGCAGTCAAATGCTTTAGGCGCTATTCTACCAGAGCTCCTCACAAGCATATAATCTTGATAAGTGAACCGCAGTGAACCTCCCTATAGAACCAGTGCCTGGATTAGAAAACACACTGTTTGCAGTCCCCAAACTCCTTCATGCCCTTCCCGTCACCACCCTCCCAAAGGTAACCACCATCCTGACTTCAAACCGTTCTACTCTGTCACTTGGAGTTGCTAGGAGGTGTAACTGAGTTGACAGTTAATTCGTAACCTAACAACAAGAACAATGGTGAACGGGTACTTGGGTGGTTTCCAGTCTTGGCCACTATGAGTGAAATATGCATGTGACTCCAGTCACTGCTCATCAGAGTAGACGTAGAACAGTGTTGTGGTGTCGTATGTTATGCCAATTGAGCTTGATGTCCCCCACGACCATGGTCCTGAGCCCATGGGCCAGGTAACTCGTTCCTTCAGGGTGTTGGCTGTGGCTAGGAAGTTATCATTACCTTGCCCCATTAGCGCTATTACATATATGTACATTCCTATGTTTGTTATTGTTATGTGCCCTGGAATCGGACCCGACTCACAGCGACCTCTCCTTGGATTTCCGAGGCAGTATCACTACAGAAGTAGATTGCCCAACCCTTCTTCCAAGGGTGGCTGGTAGGTTCGAACGGCCAGCCTTCTGGTTAGCAGTCAAATGCCTTAGGCACTACACCATCAGAGCTCCCTGTTATTGCTGATAACTCAGTACTGTGTCAGTGAAAGTGTCTTTCTTTGTCATCTGTACCTCTTACTTCTCCGTGTCTTCCTTTTCTGTTGTGACTGTGTTGCTCACTCGCTTTTGGTATATTACCTTTCCCAAACTGACTTCCTCTCTTGGTTACCAGGAATAGGAGAAGAGGGGAGGGAAAATTGCTAGATAGGTCGTTCTTGTTAGGTGTTGTCACGTCAATTCCGACTCGTAGCGACCCTGAGTGCAACAGAATGAAATATTGCCCGGTCCTGTGCCAGCCTCACGATCCCTGCTATGCCTGAGCCCATCGTTGCAGCCACTGTGTCAATCCATCTCGTTGAGGGTCTTTCCATTTTTTTGCTGCCTCTCCACTTTACCAAGCATGACATCCTTCTCCGAGGAATGGTCCCTTCTGATCACATGACCAAAGTAGGTGAGACGAAGTCTGGCCACTCTTTCTTCTAAGGAGCATTCTGGCTGCATTTCTTCCAGGACACATTTGTTGATTCTTTCTGGCAGTCCATGGTATTTCCAGTATTCTTTTCACCAACTCATTCTTTGCTAGATAGGTAAGAGACAAGTGTTGATTTGGGTGAAGGGAAAGGCAATAGGGTATTGACTTTTACTTCATGAAAGTGGGTATAAAAGCAAGGAGAGAAGTGATAACCTGCTATTAAAATGCAGGCCAATGACTCCAACAAATACCATAGCGCCCAGCACGGGGGTCATGAGCAACCTGTTTGGAGCAACATCTGGAAGCCAGTGGTGCAGGGGGAATTTCCTGGACAGTGGCTACTGGAGAGAGGCGGGAGGGATGGGTGCTACTGGGCTGGGGACTGGTCGTTCAATGACCTGATGGGCTTGTCCCATGAGCCAAGAAGGCCAAGGCTGGGGTGAGTTCAGCAGGTGGATGGGAATGATGACATCACTGCGTCCAGCTCCACCTGCACCTGCTGGTGCTATTGGAAGCTGCAGGGATCCATCTGAGCCTCCATCTGGGATACTCCCCATCCCTCTATCCACTCCTCAGGACCGTTTTCCCATCCCCCTGTGTCCATCTGGGTCTACTTTCCCAGAGAAACTACTGCCAATGAGCTTAGTAATGGCCAATGCCAAGTGTGTGTATGAAGGTGTGTGGTAGTTCAAGACTCCCTACCCCATACCAAGTTCCATTAAGGTCCTCACTCTTTGAAATCGAAGCAAGTCTCCAGTTGGACGGGGGTCTCTTCTTAAATCCTCCTCTCCTGTGAATCTCTGGAGTTAACTGAGGAGTCAAGGAGAGGGGAGATGAAAGAGAAGCAAACATGGACAGAGCTTCACAGGTGGGCTCCCAGCCCGGCCACGTTATAATTTGTTGTTGTTGTTATGTGCCGTCGAGTTGGCCCCGACTCATAGCGACCCCTCCTTGGGTTTCTGAGGCAGTATCACTATGGAAGTAGGATTGCCCAACCTTCCTTCC
>NW_006922217.1:569222-590986 GCF_000298275.1 Orycteropus afer afer | reverse complement strand
AGGCCATTCCATGGAAGACCCAGTCTGAAGCCCAGTGATAGGTGCATGCAAGGGATGTCAAAGCGGTTGTCGTCAGCCACTGTGGAGTTGGCCTTGACAGATGGCCTCCCCATGCACAACAGAATAGTAGACTGCTTGGTGGTGTACCATTGTATTCCACTGTTGGTTCTCAGAAGTAGAGAGCCAGGCCTTTCTTCCTACTGTGTCTTCATCTGGAAGCTCTGGTGACCCCTGTTCAGCATCATAACCACACACAAGCCTCCAATGACAGATGGGTGATGGCTGTGGATGAGGTGAGTGGCTGGGAATCGAACCTGGGTCTACCACGTGGAAGGCAAGAATTCTACCACTGAACCACCACTGCCTCCAAGGCTGTTAAAGTCATTCTAATGTGCCTCATAGATGTGAGTACCATACCCAATCCCAATCTGTCAGTTGAGTGTGGAGTGGACGTGAACACAGAGAAAGCCAGAGCTAAGCCAGGATGTCCAGCCAGGAAACAGCTGCTCCTCTCTGTTCTTAGCAATTCCTACTGGGGCAAGAAAAGTTCAGATCTGTGCTGTATGGGAAGGACTGCCATCTTCCTTGAGAAGCAGAGTGCTCTGCTATCTTGAGGCAGGGGATCCCTATTGTCTTCCTTTCTGAAGACAGAGTATGGCAGTGGGCCAGTGGAGTGAGGCATGGTTAGTGTATTCTCTTGCAGGACTAAGCATGGGAGGGATGCTGAGGAAAAGGTCACTCTGTACCTAGAAAATGGTAGCTTATGAGATTTTTGACCATTTAGATAAAAGAGTCTATAAGAGAATCCTGGTCAAAAGGGGGAGAAATGTGAAACAAAATCTAAAATTCTCATTAAATCCAGACTTTCTGGAGCCACTGAGGCTAGATGAATACCCAAAACTATTGCCCTGAGATAATCTTTAAACCTTAAACCAAACTATCCCCTGAGGTCTTCTTGAAACCAAACAAGAGCTTAATTAGTCAAGAATGTCTCCCTGGAGAATTGTGTTCTTTGAAAGAACTATCTACATGGGATCAAATTGACTACAGCAACTGTGAAGGTTAGATAGGAAGTTTAGGGGGCAATGACTTTATGTTAACGGGGCAGGAACCATTCAGAACAGGAGGGTGAGAATGGTGGTATAGCTTGAAGAATGTGATTAGCAGTCATCGAACTGTACATGTGGAAATTGTTAAGCTGGTGTATGTCCCTCCTGCTACATACATTCTCAATAATAATTTTACAAAAGTGGATTATGAGGAAAATGTGGGGCTTTCCAGGTTGAACACAAAGCGTTCCAGTGAGGTGTTCCTCATCTCGGCATCCTCACTGTGATGAAAGACAAAGTGGCCTGAGGAATCCCTCAGCTGAGGGTGTCTGGCATCTCTTGGGACGTGGAACTCACAGCACCTCTTGGGGCTGTGGCTTCGCTGATCTCTTCTCCTGCATCCACACCAAAGCCTGTAGATGGTGAAGTTTGCAGGCCACAGAGAGGCCTTCTCGGTGTGTACACGGCTGGGAGAGCGGGCTCTGTCTGTCACAGTATACAGCTAAGCCTCATAGACATCCAAGGCCTGTGACATACTGACAAGTCCCTGTTCCGCTCCCAGCAGCTCGGTACTCAAGGGAGCAAAGAGACACGATCTAATTCATCCAAATGCCCCCCCCCCCAACAATCATTCACCCTGTTATTATTATTATTAATGAGATTGTTATCAGCAGAGAAGCCTTGGTGGTGCAGTAGTTAAATGCTTGACTATCAACCAAAAGGTCGGTGGTTCGAACCTACCAGCTGCTCTGAAAGATGTGGCAGTCAGCTTCCGTAAAGACGACAGCCTAGAAAACCCTGTGGGGCAGTTTTTCTCTGTCACTTGGCGGCAACGGGTTTGGTTTTATTCTTTGTTATCACCGGAAGCCACAGGATTAATAAAAACTGAGGATCATAGAGGAAATCAGGGAAGAAATTAACGCTATCAACCATATCTGTAGTAGTTCGGTTTGTGTGTCAACTTGGCTGGGCCTGGTTGAGTGGCTGGGCCGCTGGTGGTAGTTATTCCCCATGAGGAGACTGGCAATCAACTCCATGGTGGGATCTACCACAAGCAGCTGAGTAGCTGCCTTTGGGATGTGGTCTACTTCCCTTACATAAGGAGAAGCCTTGGGAATAGTCTCTAGCCTATGGCACGCTTGGACCCTGCATGTAGCCGTGTCATTGCTCAGCAGCCTGCCATGCTCTGTTGACCTTAGGACTTACAATGGACTTAAGTTAATGGCCTGCCGTGTAGTTTGGTAACATCGGGACTGTGCTTTTTTCCTTGTCAACCTTGGGGCTTCTCAGCCCAGCAGCCAGCAGCTGTCTGAGTGAAGAAACGCCTCTAGCTCCAGTGGGCCGGGAGCAGGAGGCAGAGCTGGACCCCAAGGTTGAGGGGCTTTCACCCGGCCCCTAGAGCCTGGCACTTTGAACTTGGACTTAAAGCCTCCAAATTGTAAGAATAAACTCCTGTTTGTTAAGGCCATCCTATTTGTGGTGTATTTCTGTCAGAGCGGCACTAGGGAGCCAGAACAGTATCATAAAAGGGAGGAGGCAGGCTTTGCTTGTAATGACAAGTTCTCTTGTCTGAAAAATCTCAGAAGCAAAACCCAGGTGGCAAGAAGCGGTAGGTTGCTTCCTAGGTGTAGGGCCACATGCCACTTCCCGGTTATTCTTTCCTCTTTGCAGCACTAGAAAGGTCTCTTCTAGCTGAGGGTGGGGGAAAGGTCTCTGGTTAGCTATGTGCAAGCCTCTCACCACCCCATGGAGGGGGCCACTGCCAAGACTAACATCACCCTCTCTTCAGTGTGGAGCCCTGATGACACAGTGGTTAAGTGCTGGGAAACTAACCAAAAGGTCAGCAGTTGACCCACCAGCCACTCCAAGGGAGAAAGACGTGGCAGTCTGCTTCTATAAAGATTACAGCCTTGGGAACCCATAGGCAGTTTCACTATGCCCTCTAGGGGCGCTGTGAGTCAGAACTGACTCCACGACAGCGGGTTGGGTTGGGTTTTTTGGTTTCTGTAAAGACTAATGGGAGCTCTGGTAGCGTAGTGCCTAAGGCATTTGAGTACTAACCCAGAAGGCTGGCGGTTCAAACCCACCAGCCCCTCCTCCGAAGGAAAGTTGGGCAATCTACTTCCATAGTGATACTGCCTCGGAAACCCAAGGAGGGGTCGCTATGAGTCAGATCTGAATCGACAGCCCTGGAAACCCTTGGTGCAGTTCCACTCTGTCCTCTAGGGGCGCTGTGAGTCAGAATGGACTCCACAGCAGTGGGTTTGGTTTGGGCTTTGCTTCTATGAAGATTGACAGCCTTGGAAACCCTGTGGGGCAGTTCCACTCTGTCCTCTAGGGGCGCTGTGGGTCAGAATCAACTCAACAGCCACAGGTCTCCTCCATGTACAACAGAAGTAGCCCAGGCCGTAGAACCAAAACCAAACCAAACTTACTAGCATCAAGTCGATTCTGACTCATAGTGACCCCCCATAGGGTTTCGAAGACTGTCAATCTTTACGGAAGCACCTCATTTTTCTTCCACAGAGCAGAAGGTGTGTTCGAACAACTGACCTTCTGGTTAGCAGTCAAATGCCTTAATGACTGCACCACCACAACTCCTTTAGGCCCTGGGATGTGCCTGTCCAAACGCTATGTCACATGACCGTGGCTCCGCTGGAGGCCGACGGCTGGTCTTGTGCACCTCACTGCACCCACCTCCCGAAGCAAAGCCCCAGTGGTAGGCAGGAAAGCCACCTGCCCTGTTCCCAGAGACCTAAGTCTCTCCTGAAACTTCTGGAAGCTTCCTGGACAGGTTTCTCCTCAGCCTTTCCAAATGGTTCCATTTCACTCAGCTTTCATGCGGGAGACCCAAGTTCAATTCCCAGTCAGTGCACCTCATGACGCAGCCACCACTTGGCTGCTAGTGCGTGCTTATGTGTTGCTGTGACACTAAGCAGGTTTCAGTGAAGCTTCCAGACTAAGACAGACCAGGAAGTTCTGATGATCTGCTTCCAAAAATTGGGAGCTCTGGTGGCATAGTGCCTAAGGCACTTGACGCTAACCAGAAGGCTGGCGGTTCAAACCCACCAGCCACTCCTCAGAAGGAAGACTGGGCAATCTACATCTGTAGAGATACTACTTCAGAAACCCAAGGAGGGGTCGCTATGAGTCGGATCAAAAAAGTTAGCCAGTGAAATTCCTTTAGATCATGACGGAGGTTCAGGCCACGTTTTGTTTCATTGAACGTGGGGTCGTCGTGAGTTGGGGCTGACTCAACGGACACAACCAGCCACAGCAACATGCATTTGGGGTGTGGAAAGGCGGTTGAGCTCACATAGGACGAAGCAGTGGACAGGGGATGAAGTCTGGGTGGGATGAGAGGAGCGTGTTCCTCTCGACCCTCTGTGTTCAGCAAACACCAGAGCACATTGAACTGGAGGTGTGTGCAGGCCTGAGGGGGATCCGGGAAGTCTAGCGTGTCAGGGAGCCAAAGGCTGGCTATGGGAGGAAGGCCAGAGACTCTATAGTCCTATCTTCACTGCACATCGTTAGGTTGTTGTTTTTGTTGTTGTTAGGAGCCGTTGAGCCAGTTCCAACTCATAGCGACCCCATGTACAGCAGAATGAACACTGCCCGGTCCCGCACCAGCCTCTCAATCCTTGCTTTGCTTGAACCCATCATGGCAGCCACTATGTCAATCCATCTCCTTGAGGGTCTTCCCATTTTTCCCAAACTCTCTATTTCACCAAGCATGATGTCTTTCTCCAAGGACAGACCCCTTCTGACAACCTGACCAAAGTCTGAGAGACGAAGAAGACTGGCCATTCTCGCTTCTAAGGAGCATTCCGGCTGGACTCCCTCTAAGATAGATGTGTTTGTTCCTCTGGCAGTATTAGTGGCCAACGCCACAATTCAAATGCATCAGTTCTTCCGTGTTCTTCCTTATTTGCTGTCCACATGCATGATTGGTGATTGAAAACACCATGGCTTGGGTTGTTGTTGTTGTTGTTATGTGCCGTCGAGTCAAACCCTACTCATAGCGACCCCTCCTTGGGTTTCCGAGGCTGTCAGTCTTCACAGAAGCAAAGCCCAAACCACACCTACTGGAAGCAAAGCCCAAACCAAATTCACTGCCATTGACTTGACCTGACTCATAGCGACCCCTCCTTGGGTTTCCGAGGCAGTAACACTACGGAAGTAGGATTGCCCAACCTTCCTTCCGAGGAGTGGCTGGTGGCTTTGAACCACCAGCCGTCTGGTTAGCAGGCAAGTGTCTTAGCCACTATGCTACCAGAGCTCCCATGGCTTGGGTTAGGCACACCTTAGTCCTCAAACTGACATCCTCACTCTTCAACACTTTCAAGAGGTCTTTTGTAGCAAATTTGCCAAATGCAAAACATCCTTTGATTTCTTAACTGCTGCTTCCAGGGGTGTTGATCATGGATCCAAGTAAAACGAAATCCTTGTCAACTTCAATCTTTTTCTCCATTTATCAAGATATTGCTTCATGGTCCAGTTGTAAGGATTTTTGTTTTCTTTATGGTGAGGTGTAATCCATCCTAAAGACTCTAGTCTTTAATTTTCAACAGTATGATGTGATCACTTGGCAAGATTGTGTCATCTGCAAATCGCAGGTTGTTAATGAGTCTTCCTCCAATCCTGATGCTGCACTGTTTCTCATATAATTGCATCCTTTCACCATACTTCGATCTGCATGCTGAGCCAATAAGCCGAGAAGCTGGACTATATCGGAAAGAAAGAACCCACATTTGTAGTATTGTCTTAAAACTCACACGGAGGGAAGGGAAATATGTTTGGAATCTTCCTCTTACACTATCCTAAACCAATTTTTACCAGTGATTAACTAGTTAATCATTTTACAAATGATTAGCATGCCCAGCTGCTAACTGAAAGCTTGGAGGTTGCAGCCCAGAGGTGTCTTGGAGGAAAGGGCTGTCAATCTGCTCTAAAAGGTCAGCCACTGAAAACCCTACGGGTCACACTTCTACTCTCACGCATGTGAGGTCACTATGAATCCCAGTCGACTCCACAGCAACTGGGGGTCGGTTTTTGGTTTGCTTAGAGCTTAGTGTCACCAGGTGTGAGCACCTACATGCTTGGTAATGAGCCCTGTGCTTCACGGAGTGGGCTGAGAAGGGCAGACACAGCCACCAGGGAGGACCCTGAGGAGAATTGACTCTGGTAAGGAACTGCCAAGCCACAGCGCAGAGGACGGACAAGAGTACTGCGTGTGCGCGTGCGCGTGCGCGGAGGGGCCGCAGGAGGGCGGGGCCACAGGCAGAGGGGCGTGGCACAGCCATGCGCCTCTGCCGTGCCACTCTGAGGACAAGGAAGAACATTTTAGCCCAGCATAAGAGGGACTTTCTATTCTAAAGAAACAGAATGTCTAGAAGGGTGGGGTCAAAGAAGTGGCCCATTAGGGGGCAGGTGGGAAGGGGCAAGAGAGGGCAAGGTCCTCACGGCTGATGCGTGGGAAAGAGAGACAGCTCTGGGCTCAAGACACGAAGGGGACACTGCCCATTGGCACAGAGTAACTGTGTCCAGGCCAGGGCTGTTCTACAAAGCCTGGGGAGGTGACACGAGCAGATTATCCAACTCTATTTAATTCTTAAATAGATTGTGGTTGTCGAGAAAGCTAGGGGATGCTTCCAGGAAAAGGCATCTTGCTTGTATAATGGACAGTGAAACATCCGAGAGCCAGAACTCAATGGAACTGCCTTGTTTTTCTGGGTCTTGCAAATGTTCTGCCTTTGACAGGGTGCAGTCTTACCCCATTTTTTTTATCACTCTCTATTTAGTGGAAAATATCTGCATTTTCCTTCTCCAACAGGTTCCGCCTTTCACAGGTTCTGACTTTTGCAGGTTTTACAGTATATGTTGAACGTCTCTGGCTTATCCCAGTTGCTATGTTGTGGTGCAATGTCTAAAGCATTTGACTGCTAACCAGAAGGTTGATGGTTCAAACCCACCAATTGCTCCAATGAAGGAAGATGAGGCAATCTACTTCCATAAAGATTTACTGCCTTGGAAACCCAATGGGGTTGCTATGAGTTAGAATTGGCTTGATTGCAGTGGGTTTACTTTTTAGTATTATGTGGACAAAAAGAGGAGAAAGATCGGTGGGGTGGGGAAGAGCTTGAAACAAAATGCTGAGTGATATAAAAACCAAACTCACTGCTGTGGAGTCGGATCCGACTCATAGCAACCCCTTCTTAGGTTTCCGAGGTGGTATCGCTATGAAAGTAGATTGCCCGCCCAGTCTTCCTTCTGAGGAGTGGCTGATGGGTTTGAACCTCCAGCCTTCTGGTTAGCAGTCAAATGTCTTAGTGATATAAGTCAAGCACAAAAGAACAAATATTGTATGAGCCCACTTATATGAAATAGATTAAGGTGCACCTGACCCAAGCCATGGTATTTTTAATAGTCTCACATGCATTGGAAAGCTGTATAATGAATAGAAAAGACCAAAGAAGAGTTGATGCCTTTGAGTTGTGCTGTTGGTGAAGAATACTGAAAGTACCATGGACTGCCAGAAGAACTAACAAATCTGTCCTGGAAGAAGTACAGCTGGAATGCTCCTTGGAAGAGAGAATGGCCAGACTTCATCTCACCTACTGTGGTCATGTTCTCAGAAGGGACCATTCCCTGGAGAAGGATGTCATGCTTGGTAAAGTGGTGGGTCAGTGAAAATGGGGAAGGCCCTCAATGAGATGGACTGACACAGTGGCTGCAACAATGGGCTCAGGTACAGCAAGGATCATGAGGCTGGTGCAGGACCAGGCAGTGTTTCGTTCTGTTGTACACGGGGTCACATGGGATACCAGTGTTGTACATGGGGTACCAGTGAGCTGGTACCTAACAACAATGACAGAATCGGCAAGTCTATGGAGAATTAAGTTTATCAGTGGTTACCATAGGCAGTAAGGAGTTCTGGTGGTACAGTGGTTAAGGCATTTGCCTGCTAACCAGAAGGTAAGTGGTTCGAACCCACCAGCTGCTCCATGGAAGAAAGATGAGGCAGTCTGCTTAGATCACTATGAATCAGAATCAACTCAATGACAGTGAGTTTTCTTTTATTTTTTTCCCCCCTTTTGATTTACTATGGGTGTTAAGGAGCCCTGATGGTGTGATAGTTGAATGCTTGGCTGTTAACTGAAAGGTTGGTGGTTCAAACCCACTCAATGAGTCCACAGGAAAGACTTGGTGATCTGCTCCCATAAAGATGACAGCTTAGAAAACACTATGGGGCAGTTAGACTCTGAAACAAGGGGATACTACAAGTCAGAATAGACTTAAAGGCACCCAACCATGACACCATGGGCGGTGAAAGGAAGGGGCAAAGGGAGTCTCATTGATTAGGGGCACTGAGCATCTGTTAAGGGTGATGGGAAGTTTGGGAACAGTGAAGGGCGACATTCAAACAACATGAACATAATTAATGTCACTTGATTGTGCGCATGAAGTCTGTGGCATGGCAAGTGTTCTGTTACTTATCTATTTACCACAATAAGAAATAATAACAATACAGTATCACATGAAAAGATGCAAAGAGAGAGGGGGAATTCAAAAGACACATAGGTAGTGCATCTCAGCCATGGTCCATCTTGGGCTGTCTGTCCTTCCCACACTGAAGCTTTCTGCTCTGGGTCTGAACCTCCTGCACCCCAGAGCCTTCTCCAAGGGTGGTTCAGGGACCTCGAAGGATGAGGAGCTAACTGCCAGCTGCTCCAGTTTCCCTAGAAGGACCAACGAGAGTCCAGACCATGCCATGCGAACCCCAGCCCTGGCACATGGGAGCCATAAACAGTCAACTGCAAAACAGGCCTGCACACCGCAGAGCCCAGCCTTGGCCCTGTAATGATTAACAGTGGAGAGGGGCCCTGCAGGTCAGCGGGCTCATGAGAAAGCTTTCCCGTGCTATCTCAAGTGCAGAGGCAAAGCTAGGCCAGCGCTTCCTGCCTCCTGCCTGGAGCTCTTCCCAACAACCAAACCCTGACTCACCCGGCCTCGGCCTCCCACCTGCCTCAGGGGCCCTGACACCACCAGCCCAGGGACACGGGGTCCTGGTAAAGTCCAGGGTGAAGAGGTCCAAGGGGCATCTTCCCACAGGTGGGATGCGGTGTCCCTCCCAACCCTGAGCCCGATAAGCCCTTACAAGAAGACAGAGGCTTAGTGTTTATCTTTATTGCCACCGTGTGTCCAAAGACATTGAGGGCCACTCCACTGGAGTGAAACAAGACAAGATTTTCAACAGGGCTTTCTGCTCTCTAACTCCTTAGTACTCTTGTACCTTTCAATGGGATCTCCCATGACTTGCTTCTGAAATTCCCAAACAATCCCAAATGCAGAACTCACATCTCCATTTCATCTGATGTGGATAGGTGTCCATTGTGGTACTTAGCACAGAGTTTTTTTTTTTTTTTAAAAAAAAAAAACTCTTTCACTGGGGAGTCAAGACCAAGATAGAAAAAAAATAATGACAAAAGGTCTAAGAATGTTGTCGTGGTTCTTGTTAGTTACGGTGGAATGGGGGATCCCACTCACGGCGACCCCATGTAGAGCAGGACGGAACATTGCCTGGTCCTGAGCCATGTTCAGAATGGTTGGTTTGAGTTCATTTTTGCGCCCAAGGTGCATTTTCAGTATCTTCCAACCTGAGACGCTCATCATCCAACGCTATATTGGACAATACCCCATTGTGATCCACAAGGTGTCACCAGCTGATCTTCAGAAGTAGCCCATCAACACTTTCTTCCAAGTCTGTCTTAATCTGGACACTCCACTGAAACCTGTGCACCATGGATGACTGTGCTGCTATTAGAAATATCAGTGGCATGGCCTCCAGCATCATAGTCACTTGCAAGTCACCACAGTAGGACCAACTGACAGACGGCTGATGGGAACGACCTGTGAGTGTTCTAGAAAGTCATGATGCAAGCTGGGAATTGATGGGGTCTCCTCAGTTGACAGATAGAAGTGAAGGCCCAAAGAGGTGACTCAAGGGCACGTGTTTGTCGACAGTCAAGATGGCACCCACAAAGCTGATAGTCCAACCCCTGCTCCTGGCCCCATCTATTAAACTATGCAACTTCGTCATATCCACCAACGTGTCCCAACTCATGGACATCTTCACATTGTCTTCCCCGTCATGATCACTGGCCTTCCCACCCACTTGGAGCCGAAAGCAATGGGCAGAAGCTTCTTTTCTACCTAACACTGAAGCTGGGTGGCACCTTCAACACTTTCCAAACTCTTCTTGTGGAAAATGCACCTTGTAGGGATCCTTGAAAAAACTGATACTGATTTCTACCAACACAACCATCACATGTGACTCAAACCTGTCATGTGATATTTCCAAACATAGACATCCTGTCCTGGTTAAGTAGGTAGCTGTGTTAGGCTGGGTTCTCTAGAGAAGCAAAAGCAGTAAAGCCTACATATACATATGTTGTTGTTGTTGTTATGTGCCATCGAGTCGGCCCCGACTCATAGCGGCCCCTCCCTGGGTTTCTGAGGCAGTATCACTACGGAAGTAGGATTGCCCAACCTTCCTTCCGAGGAGTGGCTGGTGGGTTTGAACCGCCAGCCTTCTGGTTAACAGTCAAGTGCTTTAGCCACTATGCTACCAGAGCTCCTACATATACATATAGAGAAAGAGAAATTTATCTTAGGAAAATGGCTCACACACTTACAGAAGCTGGCAAGTCCCAAGTTCTTGGATCAAATGTCAAGCTGGAGGCTTTTCCCGACTCACACAGCTGCAAGGGCTGACGAGCTCAAGGTTGGCAGGTAGTATCCCGGCTGTTGACTCCAATGAATGACGAATCCAAGATCTCCAGGCCAAATGGTGGATTGTTTGCTCACGGACAGTTGTAGGCAGCACAACAGGATCTTGAGACACAGGAGAGTGTCTCTTTTTCCAGGATGTCCATAAATGTATTGGAAGCAGTTTTGGAAACTCCCTTTCAATGGATTGGCTGCTCAAAACATATACATCTGATCTCATCATGGGAATAACCTACACCACAACTGCTTAAACCACTCAGAGTTGTGGTCCAGCCAAGTTGACACACAGCTCCAACTATCACAGGAGCATTGCTGAAGGAAGACAAGACCCCAGATTTGGAAACATCTTATTTCAGGAAGCCAATCACTGAGCAACGTCCTTCCTTGCTTTCCTCCGTCTCTAACTCATTTGGTGTTTTGGTTCTCTAGTCACACTCTAATGGAAAATACCACAAGTGGATGGGTCTGACAAACAGGGATTTGTTCTCTTACAGTTTAGGAGGCTAGCACTTTGAGTTCAAAGTGCCAGCTCTAGGGGCTGAGTGAAAGCCCCTTAATCTTGGGCTTCAGTTCTGCCTCTTGCTCCCAGCCCATTGAAGCTGGAGGTTCTCTTAATTCAGGCAGCTGCTGACTGCTGAGGCTGACAAGCCCAAGATTGAAAAGTGAAATGGCATAGTCCTAAAATGATCAAGCAACACAGCAGGACACTAGTTCAAGTCCAGAAACAGTCCCAAGATTGGCAGACAACATGGCAGACCACTGAGATGAAGACTTGGCCAAATGCAGGCTCCAGAGGTGCCAAGAAGTTCAAAACCTTTCTCAAGCCTTCTTCTTATAAACTGGGAGCAGACCACGTCCCTAAAGCAGCTACTCAGCTGCTCACAGTAGATTCCATCATGGAGTTAATTACCAGCCTCACCATGGGGAATAACTATATCCAGCTGCCCAGCCATTCAACCAGGCCCAGCCAAGTTGACACACAACCTTAACTCCCTCACTTGGCCATCTTCTGTGAAGATGCCACCCATGTTCATTGGTAGTTACCAAGGAGGGGAAAAGTGGGAGAGGGTCAGTACATTTTAGACTATAGAGACTTGTTGTTTTGGGTGATGGGAAAAGTAGCACAAAATGTGAATGTAATGACCACAACACAACCAAAGTAAAAACAAGTGTTTGCGCATACATAGATGGGTATTAAAAACAAAACAAAACAAAAAAAAACCTCTCTGCCATCAAGTCAATTCCGACTCACCAACCCCCATTGGGTTTCCAAGGCTGTAGATCTTTATGGAAGTAGATTCCCTAGTCTTCCTCCCTCAGAGTAGCTGGTGGGTTTGGAACTGCTGACCTTCTGGTTAGCAGCCAAATTCCTTATCTACTATGCCAGGTATATTGATATACAGATAGGTACAAGTGTGTAGATAGGTGAGACCAGATAGAAGTATCTATAAACTCAAACACACTGCCATTGAGTCGATTCCAACTCACAGTGACCCTCACTGGGTCTCCACAGCAGTAAATCTTTACAGAAGTAGATTGCCCAGTCTTCTTTCCACAGAGTGGCTGGTGAGTTTGAACCACCAACCTTCTGGTTAGCAGTCAAATGCTTTAGGCACTGTGCCACCACAGTTCCAGAAGTATCTATGTTGTTGTTGTTGTTGTTGTTATGTGCTGTCGAGTCAGACCTGACTCATAACGACCCCTCCTTGGGTTTCTGAGGCAGTATCACTACAGAAGTAGATTGCCTAACCTTCCTTCTGAGGAGTGGCTGGTGGGTTTGAACCGCCAGCCTTCTGGTTAGCAGTCAAGTGCCTTAGGCACTACGCTACCACAAGTATCTATAGGTATGTGTAAATACTAGTATGTGGGTGCAGGAACATATATTCATTGAAGACACAAATACAGACACTCTTCAGGCATAACCAAACAGCTTCCAAGATTGGTTTTCTGGATTTAAAACCTTAGGGCCATAGTCTCGTGGGTCAACTCAGTCAGTTGGCACAGCATAGCTCACAAAGTTCATTGTCTGCATCAATAAAGTAAGTACCATCTGGGGTCTTAAAAGCTTGCAAGCAGCTGCCTAAGACACAGCTACAGGTCTCAACTCACCAGGAGCAAAATGGTATGAAAGTGACCAAAAGGTCAGAGAAGAAACAAGTCTACATGAGCCACAACCTCATCTACCATGAGACCAGAAGAACTAGATGGTGCCCCACCACCACCATGGACTAGGAGCCACAATAACTGGTCCCAGACAGAATGGGAGAAAAAAATGTGGAGCAGAACTCAAATCCCTATTTAAAAAATTAAATAAAAAAGCCAGACAAACCAGAAGAGCAGAGAGCAGAGGAATCCATGAGACTACCACCATCTTTAAACCTAGAATTGAGCCTATATTCTGAGATCTCCTGTTAGCAAAGTAGCAGAGTGCTGAACAAAGGAAAGGAGAGATAGCCCAGAAGACAGGTGCTCTACTAAAAAGCCATCAATATGAGACCAAAAAGGTGGACAAGTTCTCAAAAGCAAAGGTGACAAGATAAGGAGGCAGGGAACTAGAGTACAAGAAATGAAACAACCAGAACACAATTTAAAAGAATGTGAACACACTGTGAAAAACATAACTAATGTCACTTAGGAGCTCTGGTAGCATAGTGCCTAAGGCACTTGACTGCTCACCAGAAGGCTGGCAGCTCAAACCCACCAGCCACTCCTCCGAAGGAAGGTTGGGCAATCCTACTTCCGTAGTGATACTGCCTCGGAAACCCAAGGAGGGGTCACTATGAGTCGGGGCCAACTCGACGGCAAACAACAACAACAACAACAATATCACTGAACAATTTGTGTAGAAATCGTCAAAATGGGCACCTGACTTGCTGTGTATACGTTCACCAAAAACTCAATTAAGTGTTATTTTAAAATAATAATAATAATAAAGACACCATTCAAGCGACTGGGGTCTTAAACACTTGCAAGCAGCCATCTAGATGCAATGATGGGTCTCTCCTCATCCAGAGCAAAGAAGAATGAAGAAAACCAAAGACACATAGAAACAATTAGTCCAAGAGACTGGTACACCACGTGATCCTCAGCATATATGACCATGAGACCAGAAGAACTAGATGGTGCCCAGCTATGACTGTCAACCACTAAGAGGGGGTTCAGCACAGGAGGTCCTGGATAGAGTGGGAGAAACATGTGAAACAAAACTCAGAATTATGTAAAAAAAAAAAAAAAAAAAAAGACCAGGTTTTCTGGTCTGATAGAGTGATAGAGTCTGGTGAGACCCTGAGGGTATGGCCCCTAGACACCCTTCAGGTCTGGAACTGAATTCACTCCTGCGGCTTCCAGCCAAACAATAGACAGGAGTATGGGGTGAACATTTACATCCGGTAGATACACTCCTTGGAGAGATCAATTATAGGAGAATAGAAGGGCTGTGTATGCACAGGGAGACAGCTTGGGGGACAGGAGTGCATGGAAGGGAAGGACACAGGTTACAGGTTAACTATAGGGAGGAAGTGGGAAGTGGGAGGGGAGCTGTTGCATTGTGGGAAATTGCAGTCCATGTCATGAGACCAAGTGTATGTGAGCTGCTGTATGGAAAGTGAAATTGCTCTGTAAACTTTCACCCAAATCACAATAAGGGTCTAAGGTCTAAGGGTCCTGCCGCCAAGTCGGATCCAACTCATGGGTTTCCGAGGCAACATCACTACGGAAGCAGGTTGCCCAACCTCCCTTCCGAGGAGTGGCTGGTGGGTTTGAACCACCAGCCTTCTGGTTAGCAGTCAAGTGCTTTAGGCACTATAATAGAGTGTAAGCATAAATGTACAAGCACACCAAAAATTCACGTGACTCACTTTATTGCAATATTCGCTTTCTCGTGGTGATCGGGAACCAAACCATATATATATGTATATATCTCCCAGGTCTACCTGCAGACGGTATTTTTAAAGGAGCACCATACTTTGATAATCTTTATTTTGGGTACCAACCTGTTACTTCACTAAAAGGAGGTCTCCAAGGACAGGTCTCAAAGGGCAGGTTCAGTTCAAGGCTTACAGAGTGTCTCAGGATGATTGTCGCAGGGAGCCCTCTAGTCTCAACATAGGGTTCTCAATGGCTGATTTTTCAAAGTAGACAGCCAATCATTTCTTCCCAGGGCCTCTGGGTGGACTCAAGCCCCCAGCCGTTCGGTTAGCAGCCAAGCCCTTAACTACTTATGCCACTTAGGGACTCCTTTTGTGCATATAAACAAAAACCCAGCAGCTATTGAGTTGATTCCAACTCATAATGACCCCCATTGGATTTCCAAGGCTGTAAATCTTTAAGGAAGTAAGTTGCCTCATCTGCCTTCTGCAAGGCAGCTGGTGGGTTTGAACCACCTACCTACTGGTTAGCAGTCAAATGCCTTACCCACTACACCACCAGAGCTCCTTTTAGTACATATGAAAAAAAAAATCCACTGCCATTGAGTCAATTTTGACTCATAGAGACCCCACTGGGTTTCCAAGGTGGTCAATCTTTGTGGAAGTAGATCGCCCCATCTTCTTTCAGCAGAGTGACTGGTGGGTTTGAACCTCCCACTTCTGATAAGCAGTCAAATGCCTTAGGCACTGTGCCACCAGAGTTCCTTTTTGTACACACACACACAAACACAGATGCACATATATATAAAACCAAACTAACTGCCGTTGAGTCATATCTGACTCATCGTGTCTCCTCTTTGGGTTTCTGAGGCAGTATCTCTACAGAGGTAGATTGTCCAGTCTTCCTTCCGAGGAGTGGCTGATGGGTTTGAACCACCAGCCTTCTGGTGAGCAGTCAAATGCCTTAGGCACTACACCACCAGAGCTCTCTCTCTCTCTCTCTATATATATATATATATTTTTTTTTCCCCCAATCTAGGAATCCATTTTCCTCCCCTACCCCCTATCCCTGATAACCAACAAAGAAAGTTCCCTTCCATGTATAAACCTCTCCTTGACTTTTTACAATAGTCGACTAACACAGTATTTGTCCTTCTATGGTTGACATATTTCACTCAGCATAATGTCCCCCAAGTTCATCCATGTTATGCAGTGTTTTGCAGAGTCTACATTATTCTTTAGGGTTGCATAGTATTCTGTTGTGTACCAGAGTTTGGGTAGCCATTCTTCCATTGATGGGCACTTAGATTGTTTCGATCTCTTTGCTATTGTAAATAGTGCTGCAATGAACATGGATGTGCATGCATCTATTCATGTCCTGGGTCTCGCATCTTTAGGATATATACCTAGTATGGGATTGCTGGATCAAAAGGCGTTTCTATTTCCAACTAAGACATTGACTCCTATAAACATGTTAAGATACTTCCCCAGCTCCTATTCCTGCCCAAGGAATCTGTGGGGTGGGGGCAAGGACCTGTGGGGTGGGGGAAGGGAACTGTAAGGTTAGGGGAGAGACCTGTGGGGTGGGAAGGGGGGTTAATTGCCCATACAAAATCTATACTATGTAGGACACAGCTGGAATCCATTCTTTGGCTTGGAGGCACTAGCTAAGAGGGTGACATTTTAATCAGTCAGTTTGAGTCACGCAGCCTTGGGCCAGGCGGTGGAGACAGTCTTGGGTGCGGCTCAGCCCTATACCCCCTACCCTACCACATAGTCCGTACAAATTATGAAAGTTATTTGATTATCTGGGAATTTCTCTTTGGCTGGCGGGGGTGGGAAGGGTTGGAGAACACCTCCTAAAGTATGTGGGAGTTTGTTTCTTGATGCTTCTGATAAATGTGTGGGTTCGGCCTATCTGACTGGCTGGGCGGGATGGTTGCCGCTGGTGTCCAGATGAGAATCTCGGACAGGTGATGCAATCCACCCAGTCGCATCCTGATGCACAGAAGCATCTGGAAGGAGATTCTGAAAGCTGTGGTCTCGCGCCCCTGCCTGCCCCCCGCCCCCGCCAGGCTTGCTTTCTGAATTCTGGCAGGTGCTGTGAATCCGGGAACGTGCCCACCACCGGTAGCTTATTCCCTTCTTGTTTGTCATAAGCTGGTTTAACCCCTCGCCATCCCTGACTCGCGCCCCCCATGGTCCCAATGAGAAGATCCAACAACCTTTCATTAGCTGACAACTTTGCAAACACTTGGTTGGGCCAACAACTGGCCAAATCTGGCCCAATAGCTTCTTGTGGACATCACCAGCTGCAGACATCTTGTCTTGGTTCTCTAGTCTTGCTGTAACAGAAGTATCAGTGGGTGAGTGGATGGCTTTAACAAACAGAAATTCATCTTCTCACAGTTTAGGAGATTAGAAGTCCGAATTCAGGAGGCCAGCTCAAGGGGAAAGCCTTCTCTCTCTGTCTTTGTCTCTTTCTCTCTCTCTGTCTCTCTCTTTCTCAGCTTTGCAGGAAGGTCCTTGTCTCTTTCAACTTCTATTCCTGCGTCCTTGATGATCTAGCCCAATGGAGAGCCTTGTGGATGGTCCTGACTCCAGGAAAGCAGGAAAGATCCCAAGAGATGTTGGATTTGGAGATGCCAATTGCTGCCGTCTGCCTGGGCCCCAGAATGACCTGAGCCCTGGGGCTGTGGCACAGGAACTTGGCAGGGCTGAGGACCCAAGAGGGCTTTCATCAATTGGCTGATGGGGCACTGATGGGCAGAATGGTTTTTTTTAAAAAAAAATTTTTGTTGTGATTTGGGTGAAAGTTGACAGAGCAAATTCACTTTCCATACAACAGTTCACATACACTTTGTCTCATGACATTGACCACAATTGCCCACAATGCAACAGCTCCCCTCCCACTTCCTCCCCATAGTTACCTCTTCCCAGCGTCCATCCCTCCATGCACTCCTGCCCCCCAAGCTGTCTCCCACTGCATAAGCAGCCCTTGTTTCTCCCATGATTGTTCTCTCCAAGGCGTGTATCTACCTCAGGTAAATGTTCAGCTCATATGCCTGTCTTTTGTTTGGCTGGAAGCCACAGGTGTGGGTTCAATTCCACACCTGAAGGGCAGCTAGGGGCCATATCTCAGTGGTTCCACGAGGCTCTAACAGACCAGCAAACCTGGTCCTTTTTTTTATTCTTTTTTATAATTTTTTGAGTTTCGTCCCACATTGTTCTCCCTCTCTATCCAGGATCTCCTACACAGATCCCCCTCTGAGTGGTTGACTGTGGTAGCCGGGCACCATCTAGTTCTTCTGGTCTCATGGTCATATAGGCTGAGGATCACATGGTGTACCAGTCACTTGGACTAATTGTTTCTGTGTGTCTTTGGTTTTCTTCATTCTTCTTTGTTCTGGACGAGGAGAGACCCATCGTTGCATCTAGATGGCTGCTTGCAAGCTTTGACGATCCCAGTCACTACTCACCAAAGTAGGAGGTGGAACAATGTTTTGTGTAGTACGTTATGCCAATTGAGCTTGATGTCCCCTGTGACCATGGTCCCAAGCCCAAAGGTCCAACTACTTGCTCCCTCTGGGTAGTTGGCTGGGGTGACGGCCAGGATTCTTCCTTTCTGTGTGGGAGAGCCAGGTTTCTTTGATTCCTGGCCAACACACCTCACACACAGCCACCACCCACCTGTAGGAAGGCTTGCGTGTTGGTGTGATGCTGAACTGGTTGTAGCAAAGCTTTCAGACTAAGTAAGGCACACTAGGAAGAAAGACCCGGGGACTGATCTCCAAAAACCCTGTGAGTGTAACAGTTCCGTCTGCAACCGATCATGGGACGATACTGCAGACAGGGCAGGCCCAGGCAGCATTGTCATTCTGTGGTCCCTGAGGTCACATGACCTAGGGGCCAACTCACCAACAACTAACAACAATAACAACAGCACTTTGTTGAGATCAAGAGCAACATTGATTGACAGGGGTGTTTGAGACCACAGCCCTGAGCCGTTGGGGTAATTGACTAGTCCTGTGTCCACTGGGAAGCATGGCTAGGGTTGTTGTTTGGAACTCAGGCTCCGGCTTTGGTCCTTGGGACTCGCAGAAGCCCCCTGGCAGCCTGTACTCACCCTTGTTCACTGCTGCCTCCAACACCCCACTTGCATTCCTCCATGGCAGTTATGTTCAGAACCACCCCTCTCTGAAACCCCTGCCTGCAACCTTTGACCTCAGCTCCTTTCATCTGAGCCTTCAGATCAACCTGGATTCCCACATCAGCTTAATAATTGCTGGGTGGCAAAGTCTTGTGACTGTTGCATCTGAGTGGTGGGTGTATGGAGGAATACCTCTCCTTACCTCCTTGTCCCGATAAACTCGGCACTGGTGGCGTAGTGCCTAAGGCACTTGACTGCTAACCAGAAGGCTGGCGGTTCAAACCCACAAGCCACTCCTCAGAAGGAAGATGGGGCAATCTACTTCCGTAGTGATACTGCCTCAGAAACCCAAGGAGGGGTTGCTATGAGTCGGATTTGACTCGATGGCAGTGTTTATTTATTTTTATTTTTTTGAAGGTTCAGATGTAATTCCAGATGGAACACCACAAAGTGCAGCAGGAAGTATTAGTCCGTGAGGCTCAAATGGGGGCCCAGGGCCAGGTCAAGAAAGTGTATGTGCTGTTTGGAGGGGTCTGGATTGGAGCAGCATCATACGGTACAGGAGTCCTGGGAGCCGGGCCTGGGGGTCTGCATGATCAGCCAGCCCACCAGGGGATGCTGTGAGCACTGAGCCAGGCTGCAGTTCTTTAGATTGCCTTTCCGGACAGCGGGAGATGCCGCCTTTTCCTGATGCTTAGTGCGATGTTGTTGCTGTGTGTTGTGTTGAGTTGATTCCGACTCCCAGAGACCCCACGTGACAGAATAGAACTGCCCCATGGAGTTTCCTAGGCTGTCATCTTTAGCAGAGATCACCAGGTCTTTCTCCCACGGAGCTGCTGGATGGGTTTGAACCACTGACCTTTCAGTTAGCAGCTGAACATGCTATTTGCACCACCCAGGGGCTCCGACTAGGTTCGTGTCGTTGTTGGGGGCCATGGAGTTGATTCTGACTCACAGCGCCCCTAGAGGACAGAGTGGAACTATGGGAAGAACAGGCCTGAAAAACAGCAGTTTTCCCTGGAGGATGCAATAACAGTGATTTTTATTTTCATATTATTATCTATTTCATCTCAAACAGGGCCTGATCCTTGACTAACTCATACACAGCCTTCCTGGCATACCCTCTAGCTTGCAATGAGGAATCCCCAGCTGGTGCCAACAGTTACCTGCTAACCCAAAGGCTGGGGGTTCGAGTCTAACCAGAGGCACCAAGAAAGAAAGGCCTGCCAATCTATTTCCAAAACAGAAGCCATTCAAACCCTGTGGCGCACAGTCCTATCTCACACACGAGGGGCTACCATGCATTGGGGTCGACCAGTTTGTTTTTTTTTAGCTTGCGGTGGAGGAAGCGGACGGGAGAAGGCTCACGTTGGGAGGGTGTTCACTGGATGTGACCATCATCAGGGACATTGGTTGTTGTGACTGGACACTTGCTGGGCTCAGAGGGCCCTGTGGATGTTTTAAGAAAGGAGCTTTGGGCTTGCTTGGGAGGCACAGTGAGATGCTGTGTGGCAAACACAGAAACCAAAACCAGACTCACGGCGACAACCTCAGTGCCCGTCAATGGAAGAATGGATACCCAAACTCCAGTACATACACACCATGGAATACTATGCAACCCTGAAGAAGAATGTAGAATCTGCAAAACACCGCATAACATGGATGAACTTGGAGGACATTGTGCTGAGCAAAATAAGTCAATCGCAGAAGGACAAATTGAGTAGAATTGTGCTCCACAGGGTTTGCTGTGGCTGATTTCCAGAGGTAGATCACTAGACCTTTCTTGGGAGGCACCTGGACTGGAACCCCGACCTTTTGGCAAGCGTGTTCCCCATTGGCGCTACCAGGGGCTCCACAAACGCAGGACCCACGTGCTAAACCCGCTGCTGCTGTTGCTGTCAACAACTCAGACAAGGCCTTGGTTTCCAGAATGTTCCTCTGCCTCTTCAGTGAGTTTTGAGACACACACACACACACACACACACACAGACTTTGTCTACAGCAGCTGGAGGGTCCTCATGAGAAGGCAGAGGGGTGGGTTGAATGACATGAACCTCTCTCTGGGTTTCGGCCCATGTTTTACATGCAAAGTGACAGACCTTTCAACAGGAAGCCAAAAGCTCTGCCTGATGAGGCAACGCTGCCAACTCGCCAGGCCCATGATGTGGTGCAGCCCGACTGCAACCCTGCCACCGGGAAGTGCCTCCAAGGCGGGTGTGACAGGCCGGTCAATGTCCACATCAGCCGGCCGTGCGTTTGCCTGGTGGCCTGAGAACCCACGTGACATGGTTCTTCCACAGAGGGCCAGCCTCGCCAACCACTCCTTCTGCTGCCCGGGCACAGAGGGTGACTACCAAGGTCCGCCGAACTAGCCTGGTCACCCTTGTTCCCTTCAGCATCTAGTAGTGACGGTTTAATGCTTGCTAGCGGAAGAGCTCTCGTCTGAAGATGCACTTTGAGCCAAACCCCAAAGCAATTCCCCGAGATACAATCAGCAATCAGCAGGAGGCCTTTGATGCCTGGGCCCTGGAGAGGAGTGTGGGCTCAAGTCCCAGAAAGGCCTTTCCTGTTCCAGCTCTCAAGGGGTGGCTGGCCGGCTGTCTCCTGTGAGCTCCCACAAGTATGATCCACGGGGAAGCCGAAACCTGCTTTCCAGACGGATTCCCTCCTTTGTTGTTTTTTTTTTTCAATGATCTTTTTTACGTTCTTTTTTAAAAAAAAAATCATTGAGATTTGGGTGAAAGTTTACAGAGCAAATTCACTTTCCATACAGCAGTTCACATACACTTTGTCTCATGACATTGACTGCAATTGCCCACAATGCAACAGCTCCCCTCCCACTTCCTCCCCATAGTTACCTCTTCCCTGTGTCCTTCCCTCCATGCACTCCTGCCCCCTGAGCTGTCTCCC
>NW_006922217.1:551169-569122 GCF_000298275.1 Orycteropus afer afer | reverse complement strand
CCCACAATGCAACAGCTCCCCTCCCACTTCCTCCCCATAGTTACCTCTTCCTGTGTCCTTCCCTCCATGCACTCCTGCCCCCTGAGCTGTCTCCCTGTGCATAAGCAGCCCTTCTTTCTCCCATGATTGTTCTCTCCAAGGTGTGTGTCTACCTATTGTAAATGTTCAGCTCATATGCCTGTCTTTTGTTTGGCTGGAAGCCACTGGAGTGGGTTCAATTCCAGACCTGAAGGGCAGCTAGGGGCCATAGTCTCAGGGGTTCTACCAGACTCTATCAGACCAACAAACAGGGTCTTTTTTTTTTTTAAATGAGTTTTGTTCCACATTGTTCTCCCACTCTATCCAGGGTCTCCTACATAGATGCCCCTCTGAGTGGGTAGCCGGGCACCATTTTAGTTCTTCTGGTCTCATAGTCATACAGGCTGAAGATCACATGGTGTACTAATTGTTTTCATGAATCTTTGTTTTTCTTCATTCTTCTTTGCGCTGGATGAGGAGAGACCTCTCATTGCACCTAGATGGCTGCTTGCATGACTTGTCAGTTTTGCCTAATGGCTGCCATGTTCTCCTTAAGGAAGCACCTTTCTAGAACTTTCCTGGCCGGCTCGCCCCTCACCTCTCTAGCCCATTCCAATTTCCCTACCCCACGCCTCACCCAGAGCACTTGCAAGAGGGAAAAAAAATAAGACCCTCTCTTTTTCTCCTCAAAAGTCTTCATTAGCTACAATTTCTTGTGGAGAAATCGGAAGTGACTCCAGAGGGCCAGGGGTGGGCGGTAAGACAGACAGGAAACATGGAAATGCACGTCTCCTGGGATAGGCCCTGGGCAGGCTGGCCACCCACCAAGTGAGGCCTCGAGACCTGCCCTGGCCACACCCAACCTCCCCACTGCTTGCCCCAGGGCGCTGTCACGCTGACTATGATAGCAGGTCTCAGGGCCAATGGCCACGTTCTTCCTGTCAGAAGGGTGCCACCATGAACATCTTCCTAACACACAGTCAAGTCCTGGAGCAGCAAGGCTGATGGTGCATTTACATTGGTTCTTATTTTCCTCAAAGACCCCTTCCTCACCCACCAGACCGTTGAAATTTTGTTCAAGGAAAAAGAGCTGTGTGCCTGAAGCCCAAAGATAGTAATAAAACTTAGCAAGATAAAAATCTGGAAAAAAGTGGTGAGGGCTGAAGTGTTTGTCCCCTCACAAACGGCTAAATAAACAGAACCCACGGGGGCCCAGCGGGTTTTATGGTGCCTCGGTGTACATTTCCTCAAGACGTCTGTCTGCATAGCTTGGCCTCTATAATTTAGCAAAGCTGCTGAGGGGGAGAGAGGCCGGGCCATCTGCCCTCACACTGGCCTGGTTGACACACGGTTGTGTCACCTGTGTTACCAGGAGTCGTAGTCTTGTGAAGTGGTGAGAAAGAGTGAGCAGGGAACGGACCCCCTCATCACAGCTCTGGTCCCTGGCAGGCTGGGCCTTGTTCTGGCCTCAAACGCTGTGGCATTGCTTTACTGAGCTGAAAGGGGTTGTTTCCACTCCACACCTTGTGGTTTTCATGAAACACGTCACATCCATCCCTGTTGCCATCTACATATACTGACCTCTCACAGATGTTTGTTCCACACCCATTTGTGAAGGAGTCCGTGACTCTGAGCCTGTGAGGCACAGCGAGGCTGTGTCAAGCTGCAGCCTGAAGTCAAGGAAGGCTCCCTCCACCATCTTAAACAAAATGGTGGACCATGGGAGTGTTGACACATGTGTGTCTTTGGGGGCTGTTATAAATGACTGAGAAGTTTGGTTTTTAAGTAGGTCCCCGAAGCACACGAATTACCATCAGAGAATGGTCTCGGGCAGGTGGTATGAAGAAAGAGTGAATAGGTAGGTAAGTGTTTGTTGAACCAGTCGTGGTGGGGTTGACATTACCCGTTTGCACCACAAGTTGGTGCCATTCCCATCACTTTCACTGTAGATTCGTTGGGCCTGGTTTGAACCCAAGGGTGTCAGAGCAGAACAGTTCCATAGGGTTTTCAATGCCTGAAAGTTCACCAGGCCTTTCCTCCAAGGAGCGTGTGAATGGACTCAAATCTTGAACCTTTTGGTTAGCAGCTGAGCTGGTTAACCAATTGAACACCCGGGGCTTCAGGCTGGTTTTACAGCCCCTAGGGTAGGAGCTCTGGTAGCATAGTGGCTAAAGCATTTGACTGCTAACCAGAAGGCTGGCGGTTCAAATCCACCAACCACTCCTCGGAAGGAAGACTGGGCATTCTATTTCCATAGTGATACCGCCTCGAAAACCCAAAAAGGGGTCGCTATGAGTCGGATCTGACTCAACAGCAGTGAGTTTGGTTTCTGGTTGTTGGTATTCCATGCGCAGGAGCCCTGGTGGTACCATGGTTGAGCACTCAGGCTGCCAACCCAAAGGTGGGCGGTTCAAACCCACCAGCCACTGCATGGCAGAAAGACCGGGCAATCTCTTTTGCAAAGATGACAGCTTTGGAAACCCCATGGGGCAGATCTACTCTGTCTGACAGAGTCACTCTGAGTCAGAATCGACTCCATTGCAATAAGTTCTTTTTCTTTTTCTTTTTCTTCCCCACATAGGAGATCCTGGGTGGTGCCGACAGTCGACATGCTCAGCCACTAACCAAAAAGTTAGAGGTTCAAGCCTCAGAAGAAACACCTGGTGACCCTTTTCCAGAAAATCAGCCACTGAAAACCCCATGGAGCACCATTCCGCTGTCACACACATGAGGTCGCCAGGACTCGGAATCAACTTGACAACAACACTAGGGTTTTTTTTTTTTTTTTTTTTAAATTCCATACACAAATAGGGATTGGACAGTCTTCTTATATGAGAAAAGTCAAACCAAACTCACTGCCATTGAGCCTATTCCGCCTCCTACCAACCCCCATAGGGTTTCCGAGGCTGTAAATCTTTAGGGAAACAGATTTCCTCATCTTTCTTCCGCAGAGCGGCTGGTGGGTTTGAACCACCAACTTTTTGGTTAGCAGCTAAGTGCCTTCACCACTGTACCACCACCAGACCTTCCATAAAAAACCAAACCAAACCCACTGCCATCAAGTCGGACCGACTCATAGCGACCCCTCCTTGGGTTTCCGAGGCTGTCAGTCTTCACAGAAGCAAAGCCCAAACCACACCTACTGGAAGCAAAGCCCAAACCAAAGTCACTGCCATTGACTTGACTTGACTCATAGTGACCCCTCCTTGGGTTTCCGAGGCAGTATCTCTATGGAAGTAGATTGCCCCATCTTCCTTCTGAGGAGTGGCTGGTGGGTTTGAACCGCCAGCCTTCTGGTTAGCAATCAAGTGCCTTAGGCACTGAGCCACCAGAGCCCCCATATTTGCATACAGGATTTCCTTCCCGTGAAATCCAGTGATTTTCATATATTACCATGTATAAGCATTATTGTACAAAAGTGTTTACCCAAAATGTTTGTCATGGTGTTTTACGGGGGTGAAGGTGAACTCAGGGAATTGTCAAAGGTACTTTTCAGTCCATACAATTAGTGCCTTTCATGCTGATGCCTGAACCTGACAGGGAGGTAGTTTAGAAGCTACAGGAGGGCCCCTGTGTGTCCTGCCTCCCACACCCCAGTCTGTCCCACACCCCTGTCCACTTCCTTCCCTACAAGAAGGAAGAGCTGCTTGTCGGTTGGGTCCTCAGTAGTCTTAAATTTAGGAAGTTTTTTTTTTTTTTTTTCAGTCCCCCTTTCTGTATCTTGCATAAATATTTCCAGGTCAAAAAACAATACATCATTCTACAATGAAAAAAAAAAAAAAAGTAAAAGAAAACACACAGCACATGAACTATCCCCCGATCCTCCGGCGCCTCTCAGTCTGAAGCAGCCCAGTTTATCTCTCACGGTACCTGGCAGTTTGATAACCAGCAATGAATAACAAGGCGGCGGTTCAGACTGTCACCCAGAAACCTAATAAAAAGCTCATAACTCCTGCGCCCGCACCGTTGTGTGGCCAGCATGCTGGCCCAGGGACGTTTACACGACCTGTCTTCAGGTTACAAATTGGTATTTGGTTAGCGTCCCCCTTGCCTTCCTTGGGCCTGGGCCCTCGGGCAGCCCAGGGGGCATGCATTCCACACCAGTGTCAAGCCACCCAATTTCTGGAACAGGCACCTCGCTTGGGGAACTGAGCATTCCTGGAGCCAGTTTGCTCTCAAGTGAGCAGGACAAAGGTGAATTACGTCAGCTGCTCATGGCCCAGGGGGTCTCCTCCCCACGCCTGTCAGGGAGGGTTGCAGCCCCGGCTTGGAAAACTTCCGGAGAACTTGACCCCAAGCAGGGCAGAGACACTGAGGTGGTAGATGGCAGGACAGCCGCTCCTGGCTGGTGGTCTGCCTTTCTGAAAAGCCATGTTTGTGGGGAAGAAAAAAAAAAAAAAAAGTTTAATGAGTGTAAAATTTAAAAGATGAGAGGGAAATCTTGTAGGAATTCCTGGTGTCCACCATGCACCAGGCCAAACCCAACCCCAGCACTTCCAACATGGGGTCTGCCTGGCGGCCTTCCCACAGATCACAGATACCTGGAACAATGAGCCTGCTTCTGGGCTGCAGTGGGTAAGCTAACCAAAGTCGACTGCAAACCAAAAAGTCAGAGGTTCGAACCCACCCACCACTCCCTGAAGAACGATGAGGCAGTCTGCTTCAGTAAAGATTGAAAAAAAAAAACACATCTCACTGCCATCAAGTTGATTCTGACTCATAGAGACCCCCTTTGAGTTTGCAAGCGGGTAAATCTTTAGGTATGTAGATTGCCCTGTCTTCTTTCCACAGAGCAGCAGGTGGGTTTGAACTGCCAACCTTCTGGTTAACAGTCAAATGCCTTAGGCACTACACCACCAGAGCGTCTTTCACTTTGGAAACCCTATGGGGCAGTTCTACTCTGTCCTCTAGGGGCGCTGTGAGTTGGACTTGACTCCACAGCAGTGGGTTTGGTTTGGGCTTTGCTTCCCTAAAGATTACAGCCTTGGAAACCCCATGGGACAGTTTTACCCTGTCCTATAACAACAACAACATATGGGGTCACTAGGAGTTCTGGTGGCATATGCTAACCAGAAGGCTGGTGGTTCAAATCCACCAGCCACTCCGGGGAAGGAAGGTTTCTTTTGATTCGCTAAAACAGGTACTACTGTAGGTTTTTCATAAAAGCAAAGTGGCGCAAAAGAAACTTTTGAAAAGCGAGAGATACCTATGTGAACTGAATCTTACTAAAAAATTTGGTAACATGGGGAATGTTGGTTGCGTGGATCAACGTTGCTGGGGAGATAAAATGTGTCCACCGTCCCTGTATGAAACAGGTATCTTCCACCATCTCATTGAAGACCCAGCCCGCAGCCCACGGATGTTGGCCTTAACACTATCCTCCTGTAAGACTTTTGGGACATACCGTCTCTGGCAGAGTTGAATAACTGGACAGAAATCATGCCTGTTCTGGGGTTTAGGGTCAAAGCGCTGTGTCTTAAACCACTTGCCAACGAGCTGGCTCCCATGTCTGTGTGTCAGAGTAGAAGTCTTATTTTTCAGAAGAAAACTGCAGATTTTTCTTCCAAGGCACCTCTCTGGACTCAAACTGCCAACCTTTCAGTTTGCAGCCCAGTGTGTTAACGGTTTGCACCACGGGGGTTGGGGGACCCTCCGTTTAAGTCTCAGATCTTTATAATGCCAGGCTCTGTCCTAGGGCGATGGGAGTCAGCCAGAAAGCAGCCCCATAGCTTTATGTTGGGTGTGAAAGGTGGAAAGTGAACCAAAGATCAGGAAGTGGAGAAAAGCAAGGGCGGGGAATGATTACAGTGGCAAGGTGCAAAAAAAAAAAAAAAAAAAAAAAAAGCATGACCAGATGTGACAGTGGGAAGGGAACTGGAAGGGAAAGGAAGTGTTAACTTTTTCAGTTAAAAAAAAATAAAAAGTAAGTATATGAATTTGATTCCAACTCATAGCAGTCCTATGTGACAAAGTGGAATTGCCCCACAGGGTTTCCTAGGCTGTCAATCTTTACAGAAGCAAAGCCCAAACCAAACCCACTGCGATGGAGTCGATTCTGACTCACAGCGCCCCTAGAGGACAGAGTGGAACTGCCTCAGAGGGTTTCCAAGGCTGTCAATCTTTACAGAAGCAAAGCCCAAACCACACCCACTGCTGTGGAGTCCATTCTGACTCACAGCGCCCCTAGAGGACACAGTGGAACTGCACCACAGGGTTTCCCAGGCTATCAGTCTTCACAGAAGCAAAGCCCAAACCACACCCACTGCCATCAAGTTGATTCTGACTCACAGCGCCCCTAGAGGACAGAGTGGAACTGCCTCAGAGGGTTTCCAAGGCTGTCAACCTTCACAGAAGCAAAGCCCAAACCACGCCCACTGCCGTGCAGTCAATTCTGACTCACAGCGCCCCTAGAGGACAGAGTGGAACTGCATTCTGGAAACATACAGTTTCCAAGGCTAGTCTTTAAAGGAGCTGCCAAGTCATTTCTCCCAAAGAGCTGCTGGTGCATTGGAACCTCTGACCTTTCGGTTAGCAGCCGAGAGAGCTTAACCATCATGCCACCGGGGTTCCTCACATAGGACACAAAAATGTTGTGAAACTGTAATGCCAAATTTGGCCACTAGATGTCAGGCTTAGACAACCTATTTTCTATGAAGCAACGCCAGGAGGGGGTGAGGAATCCAGTCCCATCCTGTTGATTCCCGCTGCTAATTAATTACTCTGGGCGCCAAAATGTACAGAGTGTCTCAGAGAAGGTGTGATCCAATATTGAAGAAAGCAAATCGCCATCTTTACTCCAAAATTCTAGTAAGTGAACCCTCCGGTAGGAATTATAGCTCATTTGTTCAATTTTTTCTTTTCCTCTCTAACCTCGGGCTATATTTAAATAGATATTTAAAATCAGGAAAGAGCCGCTCAATTAGAAGAACAGAATGGTTGGAGATAAAATGCTTTTGAAACTTTTATAAAAGCTAGGAAAATTAAATCAAATTGTGTAAGACTATCTTTTGCGATAGGTACCGCCTCAGAAACCCAAGAAGGGGTCCCTATGAGTCCAATCGACTCATTGACAGTGACTTTCTCTCATCCTTTGCGACTAAGGAATCTCAAACTCCCCGAGGCACCACCTGCAGGGTATCATCAGTCAATATTGAGGTGTTTCTGTGTACTTTAGTCTGTGAGTTAACACGCTCAGCTGCTCACTGGAAGGTTGGAGGTTCGAGGCCACCCCAGAGGTACCTCGAAAGAAAAGCCTGGCCGTCTTTTGAAAAATCATCTGCTGAAAACCCTGAGCATCACAGTTCTACTCCGACGTAACACGGGGTCGCTGGGAGTAAAAATGGACTCTATAGCAATTGGTTTGATGTTTATTTTCTTTGCTTGTTGTCAGGACCAAGTCCCCACTGGAGAATGGAGAGAACCTGGAAACCAGCTGTAAAATCCTCACTGCGCTCTGCTTTCCTTGAGAGCTGAGATCAAACCTTATAAACTGTTGGCTCCCCTGCCCTGAGGATTGTGCCTGCCACAGGAATCTCAATACACATTTATTACTTCTATTATCTTCCGTGGAACTACGGTGGTGCAGTGGTTAAGGCATGTAGCTGCTGGCCAAACAGGTTGGTGGTTTGAACCCATCAGCCACTCCGTGAGAGAAAGATGAGATAGTTGGCTTCCATAAATATTGACAGCCTTGGAAACCCTGTGGTGCAGTTCCACTCTGTCCTCTAGGGGCGCTGTGAGTCAGGATCAACTCCACGGCAGTGGGTGTGGTTTGGGCTTCGCTTCTGTAAAGATTGACACCCTAGGAAACCCTGTGGTGCAGTTCCACTCTGTCCTCTAGGGGCGCTGTGAGTCAGAATCGACTCCACAGCAGTGGGTGTGGTTTGGGCTTTGCTTCTGTGAAGACTGACAGCCTTGGAAACCCTGTGGGGCAGTTCCACTCTGTCCTCTAGGGGCGCTGTGAGTCAGAATCGACTCCTTGGCAGTGAGTTCATTATATTCTAGAGGTAGGAACAAACTAACACAAAGGGAATACCACCAAAAATCTAGGAATACATAATTAACTGCCAAAGTGTGCAATTCTTCGCCAAGGCGTAGTATCTACCTGATATAAACGTTCACCCCATATGCCTATTATTTGGGTGGAAGCCATAGAACTGAATTTTTTTCATGATTATGGGGTTTATTAGGGAAGTAAAAGGCTACAATTCAGGTTCAGGAACACGCTCAGGATACAGTTCTTTGATCAGAACAGTCTCCCCTCTGCTATGCCTTCAGGCTCACCTCTCTGTCTCGTGCCTCTCGGCCTGGCCTCTGCCTCTGTGGGCCAGGTAAGCCTGCCACTCTATCTCGTGCCTCTTGGTTTCACTGCCACTGTCTCTCTGCCGGGGCATCTCTCTCTGCCGGGGCATCTCTCTCTGCCAGGTGTCTCTCTGCCAGGTGTCTCTCTCTGCCGGGCATCTCTGCCAAGGAGCTCCAGTGCAGGGATCTCAGGTCCAAGGAGCCACTCCACTTCACCTCCAGCTCCTCTCTCTTGATGGTAGTGAGATCCCCGCTCTGTCTCTAGGGGGGCTCATTTTAAGCCTGGCAAAGGGACAAAACTAACCAATCCCAGCATCAGGGTTCCACCACCCTATTTGTCAGTACTGAATATTTTAAGAGAAGACCCTTGACAATCGGGGCATTCTGTCACGTCCTCCTCCTCTGCCCTCATTCCCTTGTACTGAGCCCTCTCCCTCCTAACTCTTTTCCTGCTCTTCCTTCACACCTTGCCTCTGCAAAACTGTTAAGACAAAAATCATAATAAGCTAAGATTATAAATGGATTTGAAATTTATTTAATATACATTTACAAACTGGGCAACACTTCTGACTTGGGGGTCAAAGGGTTCCACAGATGAGAGGACAGCCAAAGACTTTTATGCTCCATCTTATCAGCATTGCCATGGAAACAGGGCCGGAACTATGATTGCATAATGACCATATGCAAACACCCAATGACACAGCGTCCAGTCTGATGCTGGAATCTCTGTTTCCCAAAACTGACTGAATTCTTCAAAGGAGCTCAATGCCCAAAGCTAACAGTCTTTACTAATTAGCAAGACTCTTGTTGACTTAAAGGTGACTTTAGAAGAGCAAGGAGTCTTGGTGGTACAGTGCTTAAACACTTGACTACCAACCAAAAAGTCAGCAGTTCAAACCCATCAGAGTCTCTACTGGTGAAAAGACCTTGCAATCTGCTCCTGTAAAGTTTGCAGCCTTGGAAACTTAGGGGGCAGTTCTACCTGCTGCATGGGTTAAAGTGAGGAAAGATGTGGGTCACGGTTGCATCCTTTCACCATACTTATCCAAAAGGTAGGAGCTCTGGTAGCGTGGTGCCTAAGTCACTTGACTACTAACCAGAAGGCTGGCGGTTCAAACCCACCAGCCACTCCTCGGAAGGAAGATGGGGCAATCTACTTCCATAGTGATACTGCCTCGGAAACCCAAGGAGGGGTCGCTATGAGTCGAGTCAAGTCAATGGCAGTGAATTTGGTTTGAGCTTTGCTTCCAGTAGGTGTGGTTTGGGCTTTGCTTCTGTGAAGACTGACAGCCTCAGAAACCCAAGGAGGGGTCGCTATGAGTCAGATCTGACTCGACAGCACATAACAACAACAACAACTTCCAAACTGTATGCTGAGCAAATAATCCAAGAAGCTGGACTCTATGAAGAAGAACATAGCATCAGCATTGGAGGAAGACTAATTAGCAACCTGTGACATGCGGGTGACACACATTGCTTGCTGAACGTGAAGATGACTTGATGCACTTCCTGATGAAGAATTAAAGACTACAGCCTTTGGTGTGGATTACACTTCAACATAAAGAAAACAAAAAATCTTCACACCTGCACCAATGAAGAACGTAAGTGGAGAAAAGATTGAAGTTGTCAAGGGTTTCATTTTACTCGAACCCATAATCAATGTCCATGCAACCAGGAGTCAAGAAATCAAATGATGTATTGCACTGGGCAAATCTGGTGCGAAAGATCTCTTTAAAGTGCTCAGAAACAAAGATGTCGCTTCGAGACTAAGGTGTGCCTGACCAAAGCCATGGTATTTTCAGTTGCCTCATATGCATGTGAAATTGGACAATGAATAAGGAAGACTGAAGAAGAGTTGATGTCTCTGAATTGTAATGTTTCCAAAGAATATTATATATACCATGGACTGCTGGAAGAACAAGCAAATCTAATCTGTCCTGGAGAAGTACAGCCTGAATGCTCCTTAGAAGCGAGGACAGTAAATCTTCATTGTACATACGTTGGATGTGTTATCGAGAGGGACCATTCCCTGGAGAAGGACATGATGCTTGGTAAAGTGAGGGTCAGTGAAAAGAGGAAGACCCTCAATGAGATGGAGTGACAGAGTGGCTGCAATGATGGGCTCAGGCATAGCAAGGATTGTGAGGCTGGTGCGGGACCAGGCAGTGTTTCATTCTGTAAGTTCTGAGTCAACAGCGCCTAAAAACAGCATGAGTCTATATACATTCAATGGCAGTAGGTTTTTTGGGTTTTTGGAGACCAATCCACTCAAGGCTCAAGGTTCAAAGGATCAGCTCAGGGCAATGGCCCCCCACCTCCATGGACCCCAGAAATCTGGATTCCAAGAGATCTAAAACTGTTTCTCAGACTAAATGCACTTAGCAAAAGCCTGGGTGTGGGTTTGGGACTGTCACCAATGGTGACACAATGGTCTTTTGCTTTCTAAGAACTTGTGACAGCCAAGATCCAGAGTGAGACCAATCCCACAAGCCAACAGAAGGGAAACCTGCCACTCACTGGGGCCATGTTTCATTAAGCCTGCCCTGTGACTCTCTCTGTCAGGGAGGAGGGAGGGGGAACACTCTCTCTCCCTGTCCTTGTGTCTCCCACCTTGTCCTGAGATGACCTTGCAGTTGAAAGGCAAGGACTGGCTAGGGTCCTGAAGACTGTAAAGTACGTGTTTACATCTCATTGTCAGCCATTTTATCCAGGGAAACAAAGACTGCGGAGACAGGATGTTGTGCTGTGTAGTGAATAGAAAGCAGATCAAAGCATTGTGACTTAAGATCCAGGCCGCCTTCCTGGTTCTACCTGTTAAAGCTGTGTGACCTCGGACAAGTCACTCAACCTCTCAGATCTGCCCCCTCCACTCTGTCCCCCCTGTTACTGCCTGAGTTGAGTCTCTCTTCTTGTTGCACCAGGATTATTACAAAAGCCCCTTGCTTTGGTTGCTTCTAGTGCCACTCTAACAGAAATACCACAAATGGTTTGGCTTTTACAAAGTTTATTCTCTTAAAGTTTGGGAGGCTAGAAGTCCGAGTTCAAAGTGCCAGGCTCTAGGGGCTGAGTGAAAGCCCCTCAACTTTGGGCTTCAGCTCTGCCTCCTGCTCCCGGTCCACTGGAGCTGGAGGCTTTCTTCGCTCAGGCAGCTGCTGGCTGCTGAGGCTGACAAGCCCAAGGTCAACAGACAACAAGGCAGGCTGCTGTATGATGACTCAGCTACATGCAGGATTCAAGCATGCCCAAAGCTGCAGACCATTCCCAAAGCTTCTCTTTATATCCTGGAAGCAGATCACATCCCTCAGACAGCTACTCAGCTGCTCCCAGTAGATTCCACCATGGAGTTGATGACCAGTCTCATCGTGGGGAATAACTACATCCAGCTGCCCAGCCACTCAACCAGCCCCAGCCAAGTTGACACGTGACCTTAACTACCACGACCCCTGTATCTCTCTCCATTTGTCCCTTCTCCCAACTGCTGTGAAGGGATTGCAATATAACAAAATTGCTCCAAATCCCTCAACAGCTCCTTCAGCGTCTGCAGGATGACCTAGCAGCCTCCACCCAGCCCCCTGGACCACCCACCCCTGGGCTCCGGCCCCACCAACAGCTCATGGGCCAGCACAGCTGACTCCAGTCTGCTGCCATCCACCAGCGCTCCCTCTGCCTGGAATGCCCTTCCCATCATTCTGGTGTGACTGGTGGGGTGCTGTGGCACTAGGTGGAGCCCTGGAAGCTTCATGCAAACTCAAGCCAGCTAGTTAGCCTCTCTGAGCCTCTGTTAGCCACCTGCAGAGGAAGTGATGGGACAATAGCATAATCAGGATGTTGTGACAACCTAGTGAAGAATTGCCTGTGACATACCCAAGACAGCATTCGGCCATGGCAGACCTGCTTCCATAAAGATTGACAGCCTTGGAAACCCTAATAGGGCAGTTCCACTTTGTCTTCTAGGGGCGCTATGTGTCAGAATCCACTCCATGGCAGGGGTTTGGTTTGGGCTTTGCTGCTGTAAAAGTTGGGAGCTCTGATGGTGTAATGTCTAAGGCATTTGACTACTAACCAGAAGGCTGGCAGTTCAAACCCAGGAATCACTCCTCGGACAGGAGATTGGGCAATCTATCCCTAGTGATACCACCTTAGAAACCCAAGGAGGGGTTGCTATGAGTGGGATCTGACTCAAAAGCAGTGAGTTTGGTTTTTTGGTTTGTTGGTAAAGATTGACAGCCTAGGAAGCCCTATGGTGCAGTTCTACTCTGTCCTCTAGGGGCGCTGTGAGTCAGAATAGACTCCATGGCAGTGGGTGTGGTTTGGGCTTTGCTTCTGTAAAGATTGACAGCCTTGGAAACCCTGTGGGGCAGTTCCACTCTGTCCTCTAGGGGCGCTGTGAGTCAGAATCAACTCCACGGCAGTGGGTGTGGTTTGGGCTTTGCTTCTGTAAAGACTGACAGCCTGGGAAACCCTGTGGGGCAGTTCCACTCTGTCCTGCAGGATCACTGGAAGTCAAAATCAACTAAACAGCAACGTTTTTTAACAAGTGGTGCAAATAGTGTGCTCAGCTGCTAGCTGAAAGGCTGACGGTTCAAGTCACCCACTGAACACCCTACAGAGCACAGTTTTACTCTGACACACCCAGGGTCGCCATGAGTCAAAACCGACTGACAGCAGCTGGCTCAGGCACTAAATGAATGGAAGCTCTCTCCCCTCTGCCCTGTCCATCCAAGGGACAGCTCAAGTGTTCCCTTCTATGGGCATCTTTCTGACCCCTTGGTCTGGGTTTATTTGCCCCAGTGTGCCCTGGGTTCATCTGTCTCAGGACTTAGCACACTAGCTTGGATGCGTCTGTCTGTCTGTCTGTCTCCCCCGCTGGACCAGGCAGTGTCTGAGGGCAGGAACATGTCTTCCGGCTCTGAATCCCAAGGATCTGCCCCCAGATCCTGGCTCCTGGTTGCAGGGGTTTGCTCAGTAAATAATCCGCAAGCAAATGAATTGAGTCAGACATTGCACTTCCACTGCCACCCAGAGGAATGTTCCACGTAATTCCTCAGGGGGGCAGACACTCTCGTTTCTCCATCCCTAGTCCCTTGGCTTGAACTCAGCCCAAACTATTAGCACCATCTCCACACCAGGCCAGCAGCTGTCAGCTGCAATGCCACATTCCCGCTCAAGAACTGATTTCCCAAGCGTGCCTTAACGTGTGCACGCCGTATGGCCGGAGGGCTCCGCCAACGAGGAGACACCCGGACCACAGCGCGCTGGGAACAAGTGAAATCTCGTTGCCTCTGCTCTTCAGAAGCAGTCCACCCGGCTCAGGCCCGGACAGCCTGCGCCCACCCGCGGGAGTCCTGCTCCCTGCAACAGCGCCCCCCATGGATCCCAGAGCAAAGCCAGGCTGCTTTGATTGGAAACCTCAGCACGACAAAATGGATACCATTCCATCTGTTGTTGTTACGTGCCATCCAGTCGGACTGACTCATAGCGATCCCCCCTTGGGTTGCCGAGGCAGTATCACTATGGAAGTAGATTGCCCAACCTTCCTTCCGAGGAACCATTCCATCTAGCAAGGGAGAAACACCACATTTTTAATCAAGGCGTAATTAGAAAGTGCCATTAAACGTGTGTAGGCGCTTCACGTACAATTGGTGGAGCATTGGCATGGCACCTTTCCTTGTGAAGTTTTATTGCCAATCCATCCTGTTTCTAAAATGACAGCTGAGTTTGAGCCACGCTGGGCATCACTGACAGATTGGCTCTGGTTCAGGCGGAGGGCTGCGAAACACTTTCAACTCCTGCATCTCACATTCATGGTGTCTCTACGCCCAAACAATTCTCCCCAGCCGCTGGGAGGTCTGTAACGTTTGTTCCTAGGAAAGGGAGAGAAAAGAAGGCAGGAGGGCTAAGAAGGAGGCCTTTCTGGGTGCTTCTAGTGTGTTTGCTCTTTCTCCAAAGAGGAGGCTGGAGGAGAGTGAGAACCAGGCCTGGACCAGCAGGCCCTGTCCTTCCATAATTCCAAGGCTACTTCCTGCTACGTCAAGCTTCGAGGTCGGGCGCCATTGCGGAGGGGGGCGCAGGTCGGCAAAGAGAGACACACGCAGTCTTTCAAAAGCATGTGTTTAGTGTTTACCATGTGCTAGACACTGTAGACAAGCACGTGAAGAAAGTAGAAATACACATTTTCCTCAAGACACTCAGGTTCCAGTGGAACATGGAGTAAGTGAAGAGACAAATCAAACAGGACCCAGTGAGCTCCAGAGGGAGTGTGTCTGATTCAGTCTGAAAGCAATCAGGGAGGCTTCCTGGTGGAGGTGATGCCTGAGCTGAGTCTTGAAGGTGAGATGAATTAGCCACATGAGACAGTGGGAGGGAGGGAGAGACCAGACTGTCCAAACGAACAAGAAAAAAAAGGGATATTGCACAGTCAGAAAAAAAAACCTGGGCCTATAACTCCCAACAAAGTCAAATCTATCCTATTGGAACGTTCTTGTTGTTGTTGTTGTTGTTGTGTGCCGTCGAGTCGGCCCCAACTCATAGCGACCCCTCCTTGGGTTTCCGAGGCGGTATCACTACGGAAGTAGGATTGCCCAACCTTCCTTCCAAGGAGTGGCTGGTGGGTTTGAACCGCCAGCCGTCTGGTTAGCAGGCAAGTGTCTTAGCCACTATGCTACCAGAGCTCCTTAGATGCATGAAAGAGGCCACCCAACTACAATCACTCAGGCCAGTGCTTCTCATATTTCAGCGTGCACCAAAAGGTCAACAATTACTTGAAGACAAGGGGAGGCAGGGAAACTAGAACACTGGAAAGAGAACAACCAGAAGGCAATTAACGCAAATGCTGACACATTTTGAAAATGTAAGTAACGTCACTGAACAATTTGTGTGGAAATCGTCAGATGGGAACCTGATTTCCTTTGTAAACTTGCACCAATGACACGTTAAAATATTATTTAAAAAAAAAAAACTTCAGTGTGCATTCAAATTGTCTGGGGATCTTGTTAAAATGAAGATTCCTGCCGGGAAGATCTGGAGAGGGTCTGCAACTCTGCAGTCCTAACAAGCCTGATGGTGGTGGTAGTGAACGTTGTGGGTCAGTGTGGCTGGGCCTGGCTGAGTGGCTGGGCAGCTGGATGTAGCATTCCTCGTGATGAGACTGGTCATCAACTCCATGGTGGGATCTACTGTGAGCAGCTGAGTAGCTGCCTTGGGGATGTGGTCTGCTTCCTGTATATAAGGAGAAGCCTTGGGGAACAGTCTTGAGCTTTTCGTCATGTTTAGACCCTGTATGTAGCTGAGTCTTCATTCAGCAGCCTGCCATGTTTCCTGCTGATCTTGGGACAGTTTTTGGACTTGAATTAGTGGCCTGCCATGTTGCTTAATAATCCTGGGACTGTTCCATTTTACTTGTTGACCTTGGGTTTGTCAGCCTCAGCAGCCAGCAACTGCCTGAGTTAAGAGAAGCCTCCAGCTTCAGCGGGCTGGGAACAAGAGGCAGAGCTGAAGCCCAAGGTCGAGGGGCTTTCACTCAGCCCCTAGAGCTGGCACTTTGAACTCGGACTTCTAGCCTCCTGAACTGTAAAATAATAAATCCCTGTTTATGAAAGCCACATACCTGTGATATTTTCTATTAGAGCAGCACTAGATAACCTAAACAATGGTGTAGTGGTTAAGGCATCTGGCTGCTAATCCAAATGTCAGTGGTTCAAACCCACCAGCCACTCTGTGGAAGAAAGATGGGGCAGTCTGCTTCCATAGAGATTTACAGCCTTGGAAACCCAGTGGGGTTCGCTATGAGTCTGAATCAACTTGAAGCCTGTGAGTTTGGTTTTCTTAAACATGTTTGTTGGATTATATGATTGACGACACTATTAAAAAAAAAAAAAAAAAAAAAAAACCTCACTGCCATTGAGTCATATCCAACTCATAGCAACCCCTCCTTGGGTTTCTGAGACAGGATCACTATGGAAGTAGATTGCCCAACCTTCCTGCTGAGGAGTGATGGGTGGGCTTGAACCGCCAGCCTTCTTGTTAGCAGTCAGATGCCTCAGGCACTACGCCGCCAGAGCTCCTTGCTACACTATAGAACTGATAATATAGTCAACCAATATCCTTGATAGTAGTATCGATGCCATGCTTTGAGTGTCAAGAATTAAACATTACACAGCAAGATACCCAGACAAGGCTGTTCCCGGGAGGGTTTGGCAGCTCGCTGTCATCAATCCTCGAGGTCTTCCCTCCCTTCTATTCCATCCTGCTCGGCCCAGCTCTGGTCCTCACCTATGTCTGGTCATCAACAGCTCCACATATTACATTCTCCCACCTCAGAGTCTAAAGGCAGAGAAAAAAAGAGGAAGACAAAAAAAAATAATAACTTCAACGAACAAAAAGTAGCCACTGATACGCTAGATATTAACCATCTATATCAATAATCAGGAGCTCTGGCAGTATAGTGCCTAAAGCACTTGACTGCTAACCAGAAGGGTGGCGGTTCAAACCCACCAGCCACTCCTCGGAAGGAAGGTTGGGCAATCTACTTCCGTAGGGATACTGCCTCGGAAACCCAAGGAGGGGTCGCTATGAGTCAAGTCAAGTCAATGGCAGTGAATTTGGTTTGGGCTTTGCTTCCAGTGGGTGTGGTTTGGGCTTTGCTTCTGTGAAGACTGACAGCCTCGGCAACCCAAGGAGGGGTCGCTATGAGTTGGGTCTGACTCAATGGCACATAACAACAACAACAACAATATCGATAATCACTTTAAATGTGGATGGTCTAAATATACTAATGAAAAGACAGAGACTATCAGAATGCATATATATATTTAAAAAAAACCACTCAACTGTATGCTGTTGTCTTGTTCTCTAGTGCTGCTGTAACAGAAATACCACAAGTAGATGGCTTTCACAAACAGAACTTTATTTGCTCACAGTTTAACCAGAAAACCAAACCCACTGCCGTTGAGTCAGATCTGACTCCTAGCGACCCCTCCTTGGGTTTCCGAGGAGGTATCACTACGGAAGTAGATTGCCCAACCTTCCTGCCGTGGAGTGGAAGCTAGAAATCTGAGTCAAGCGTGCAGACGCTAAGTAAAGGCTTTCTCTCTGCATGGGCTCTGGAGGAAGATCTTTGTCTCTTCAGTTTCCGCTTTCTGGTTTCTTGGAAATCTTCATGTGTCTTGGCATCTATCTTCCCCCATCTCCGCCGTTCACTTGCTTGTTGAATCTCGTTTATATCTCAAAAGACATTGACTCAAGACACACCCTATACTAATCCTGCCTCATTAGCATAACAAAGACAACCCAGTCCCAAATGGGATTATAACCATAGGCTTTGTTGTTGTTGTTGTTGTTGTTATGTGCCATGGAGTCTGACTGACTCATAGCGACCCCTCCTTGGGTTTCCGAGGCGGTATCCCCATGGAAGTAGATTGCCCAACCTTCCTTCTGAGAAGTGGCTGGTGGGTTTGAACCGCCAGCCTTCCGGTTAGCAGTCAGGTGCCTTAGGCACTACGCTACCATAGGCATAGACATTAGGATTTACAACACATATTTTCAGTAGACCTAATTCAATCCATATCATCCATTCTTCAGTTCCACAAAATCCATGACCTTGGCACAAGCAAAACACATTCACCCCATTGTATCA
>NW_006922217.1:550416-550921 GCF_000298275.1 Orycteropus afer afer | reverse complement strand
TTATGCTACCAGAGCTCCCACATAATTTTATAGTTATCTACAAAAATCAACAGAGATATTAAAATGATACATTAAAAAGTGTTTAGCACAAAAGAAGGCAGCAGAGGTCTGTGTTGCTACTGTCCACAATATATTCTGCGAAACAGGACGTTATGTGATTTGGATATTGTGCCAACATCATATTACTATATACAGGCAAAAGGTGTTCATGATGGCCACCCTGTGGGCTGGGACCCACGCTCCTGCAGTCATGTTAAAAGACTGTGTGAAAGCTTTGACTCAGCCACTGCCAGTCCCACAGAATTGCTGCCCAGTCTCTAAAAGCCGCACCCACCTACCCACCACAGCACACGCTTGCTGTCCAGCTGGCTACCTCCCAGCCTGCCCCTGCCCGCTGCCTCCCCTTCCTTCTTTCCTGCCTGCCTTCCTTGACCTCCTAATGGCCTTTAAACTTTTCCAGGCCCATCCCCCCCCTCTGGCTCTGCCTCCATCTCCTATCCTGGCT
>NW_006922217.1:548351-549796 GCF_000298275.1 Orycteropus afer afer | reverse complement strand
GCCAGCCTTCTGGTTAGCAGTCAAGTGCTTTAGGCACTATGCTACCAGAGCTCCCAAATTTAACTATAGCAATAATTGTATTAAATAAGAGTGAAGGAAACATTGCAATTAAAAGACAGATTGTCAAGCTAGATACAAAAACAAAAACAAACTATATGCTGTCTACAAGAGATATGCTTTAAATTCAAAAACAAATATAGTGAAAGTCAAAAGATAGAGAAAAGATGTACCATGCAAAAAATAACTGTAAGAGAGCTGGAGTAGCTATATTATTATTAGACACAATAGGCTGTAAGACAATAAATATTACTGGAGACAAAGAGCAATATTTGATATGATAATATGGTTAATTAATCAGGAATATATAATAATTAAAAATGTATAGGCACCTAACAACAGAGTCCCAAAAAACATAAAGCAAAAACTGACAAAATTGAAAGATAGATAATTCAACAATTATAGTCAGTGTTCAGTCCTTCTCTTAGCAATTGCTAGAACAACTAGATAGAGAGTAAGTAAGGATATAAAAGACTTGAACAAAGTCATCAACCACCTTGACCTAGCTGGCATTTATAGAACACTCCTCCCACAAAGCAGCAGAATTACCCTTCTTTTCAAGTACACACAGAGCGTTCTCCAGGGTACACCATATGCCAGCCTCTAAAACAAGTCTCAATAAATTTGAAAGAAATGAACTCATAACAAAGTATTTCTCCAACTCTTACAGAATTAAATTAGAAGTGCACAACAGAAAGAAATATGGGGAATCACTAACTATTTGGAAATGACACCACCATATCTTTAATGACATTAAGTAAGAGTGGATGAAACATTCCAATTAAAAGACATTGTCAGGCTAGATGCAAACTCAACTCTATGCTATCTACAAGAGATATGCTTTAGGTTCAAAACCACAAATATGGCAAAAGTAAAAAGAGAAAAACAAGATACACCATGCAAACGGTAACTGAGAGAGTTATATTAATATTGGACACAGTAGACTTTGTTGTTGTTGTTATGTGCTGTTGAGTTGGACCCAACTCATAGTGTCCCCTCCTTGGGTTTCCGAGGCGGTATCACTATGGAAGTAGATTGCCCAACCTTCCTTCCGAGGACAAATATCACTAAAGACAAAGAGTGATGTTTGATCGTGATAGTGTGATAAGAAGAAATCACAAGAGAAAGTTGAAAATGTCTTGAATTGAATGAAATTGAAAACACAACTGTCAAACTTTGTGAAATACAGAGAAAGCCATGCTAAGAAAAAAATTGTTGTTGTTGTTATGTGCCATCGAGTCAGCCCCGACTCATAGTGACCCCTCCTTGGGTTTCCGAGGTTGTATCACTGTGGAAGTAGATTGCCCCATCTTCCTTCTGAGGAGTGGCTGGTGGGTTTGAACCACCAGCCTTCTGGTTAGCAGTCAAGTGCCTTAGGCATTATGCTA
>NW_006922217.1:546417-547476 GCF_000298275.1 Orycteropus afer afer | reverse complement strand
AAAAAAAGGAAAAAAGACACAAATTACGTCATGATGAAAAAGGAAACATTACAAAAGATTCTAAGGATATTAAAAAGATTGTATGTGAATAGATATGCCAACAAATAAAACTTACATGAAATGGACAAATTCCTGTTGTTGTTAGGTGCCATGGAGTCAGCTCAGACTCACAGTGACCCCATGTACAACAGAACAAAACCCTGCCTGGTCCTTTGCCCACCTCACGATCCCTGCTATACCTGAGCCCATCATTGCAGCCACTGTGTCAGTCCATCTTGCTGAGGGCCTTCCCCTTTTTCGCTGACCCTCCACTTTACCAGGTATGACATCCTTCTCCAGCGAATGGTCCCTTCTGACAACATGACCAAAGTAGGTGAGACGAAGCCTGGCCATTCTCACTCCCAAGGAGCATTCCGGCTGCACTTCTTCCAGGACAGATTTCTCCATTCTTCTAGCAGCCCATGGTATTTTCAGTATTCTTTGCCAACACCACAACTCAAAAACAAATTCCTAGGAAGACACAAATTACCAAGACCAACTCGAGAAGAAATGGAAAAATCTCAAAAGGCCTATTAAAAGTAAAGAAATTCAATGTGTAACTTAAAATATCCCCATAAATAAAAGCATAGGCCCAGGGGGCTTCACTGGTAAAGTCTACCAGGTATTTAAGGAAGATAAAGGAGCTAAAGGCAAACACTTGCTAACTCATCCTATGATGTGAGGATTATACTGACGCCAAAACCAGACAGAAATGGCAAGGCAAGAAAACTAAAGATGCACATCCCTGATAGACGTAGACACAAATTTTTAAACAAAATATTGGCAAATCAAACCCAACAATATGCTAAAGAGATAATGCAGCATGGTCTGTTGTTGTTATGTGCCATCAAGTCTGACCGACTCATAGCGACCCCTCCTTGGGTTTCCAAGGCTGTCAATCTTCACAGAAGCAAAGCCCAAGCCACACCCACTGGAAGCAAAGCCCAAACCAAATTCACTGCCATTGACTTGACTTGACTCATAGCTACCCCTTCTTGGGTTTCCGAGGCTGTATCACTA
>NW_006922217.1:545126-546149 GCF_000298275.1 Orycteropus afer afer | reverse complement strand
TAATTCACTATACTCATAGAATAAAGGACAAAAAACATATGATCATCTCCATAGATGCAGAAAAAGGATTTGACAAAATCTAGCATCTATTTCTTACAAAAAAAAAAAATCCTGACAAGCAAAGAATAGGAGGAAAGTTCCCTAACCTGGTAAAGGGTATGTAAACAAATAGAAGCTAATATCACAATTAAGGTCAAAGGCTGGATATGTTCCAGATCATGATCAAAGCAAAGATGTCCTCTCTGATTCCTTGTATTCAATATTGAACTGAATTTTGTAGCCAATGAAATAAGGGAAAAAAAATTACATGTAGTACCCAACTTATCATAATCATGTTACAACAAACAATGTGTATGATTGTCTGCTTGCTTGCGTATTTATTTATTTATCTTATATCTTGTACCCTTGTGACAGACCACTCATCTGTCAGTCTGTCCTACTGTGGTGGCCTGCGTGTTGCTATAAGGCTGGAAGCTATGCCACCAGTATTTCAAATACCAGCAGGGTCACCCATAGTGGACAAGTTTCAGCAAAGTTTCCAGACTAAGACAGACTAGGAAGGGATACCTGGCAATCTACTTCTGAAAAGAAAAAAAAGGCCGGTAAAAACCTTATGAATAACAGAAGAACAATGTCTGATAGTGTGTTGGAGGTGAAGCCCTCAGGTTGGAAGGCACTTAAGATAAGACAGAGGAAGAGCTGCCTCCTCAAGGTAGAGTCTACCTTAATGACATGGATGGAGTAAAGCTTTGGGGGCCTTCATTTGCTAATGGGGTATGACTCAAAATGAGAAGGAAACGGCTCCAGACATCTATTAATAATCAGAATACAGAATGCATGAAGTATGAATCTAGGAAAATTGGATATCATAAAAAATGAAATAGAATGCATAAGATTAACATCCTAGGCATTAAACCAAAAAAACCAAACTCACTGCCATGGAGTCGGACCTGACTCATAACAACCCCTCCTTGGGTTTCCAAGGTGGTATCTGTATGGCAGTAGATTGCCCAACCTTCCTTC
>NW_006922217.1:540405-540957 GCF_000298275.1 Orycteropus afer afer | reverse complement strand
ACTTTATTTATGGACACTGAAAGTTGAATTTTAGATCATTTTCCCATGTCACAAATCATTGTTCTCCTTGTGATTGTTTTTCAAACAACACTCTCAGGTCACGGGCTATACAAAGTTCGAAGGAGTTGACCCGTGAGCTGTAATTTGCAGATTGCTGGTTGATAAGCTCCATTTATGATATTTGCCTGAATTTTTACTTCACTGACGTTTGTAAAATGATGATTTTCTTATTCAGTCATTCTCTCTGCATCTATTAGCTGGCATTTTGCAAAGAGCTGCTTCCCACCAATTAGCAATGAACTACACTTTCTCCTTGAAAGGCAGGATGAATGCGGAATTCTTTCCCTTTAATTACCCATTTTCTGAGAAAAAGAAATTACTGTAACTGTCACATCCTATGATAGTGAGTTCTCTCTTGGTCCCTTTCTCTCTCCTCTCTTTGTAAAAACTCTCTCTCCATGGATTTTTATGTATTCACTGATTTATAATAAATCACAGTCATTTTTCTTGGTGCTCAAACCGTCCCTAATATGGCCAGTAGAGACCTCTTCA
>NW_006922217.1:537698-538415 GCF_000298275.1 Orycteropus afer afer | reverse complement strand
GCTTTGCTTCCAGTGGGTGTGGTTTGGGCTTTGCTTCTGTGAAGACTGACAGCCTTGGAAACCCAAGGAGGGGTCGCTATGAGTCGGGTCTGACTTGACGGCACATACACACACACACATTAGCTAAGACGACATGAAATAGCTGGCATTCAACCACCTTTGACACACAAAATGGAAATTTCATACTTCAACCTGATACCAAGAAACCAAAGGTCTGGACCCTACGTGTACACTCTCCTGTTACTGTTTTCAAGTCTTTCGACAGGTGGAGCTAAGAAACATATTCTTTATAAAACATAAATTCACATCAATGTTTCCAATTCAAAATTAACCCTGAAGGTCTTTTGCTTAAGTGTCTTGATTTTATCTTGACATCTCTTTTTTTCTCAGCTTGAAAGCATGACTCATATTATAACACATTCACTTATTAATTTTCTCGTGCAGGGTATGTTGATTTCAAAGTTACTACACCAGCAATGCTACACACAATAAGATTGAAATAAATTAAAGATTTTCTTGGTGTATTGAGCTTAAGCATCCCAGCTAATTGCTCAAAGTGGCATTGCTTTTATGACTGACCTTGGGGTCACACAGCATCACCTGCCTTGTACTCTGTGGGCCAACGCACCTTCAAGCCCACATAGATTCAAACAAGGGATGTAGCCCTCAGCTCTTGGTAGCAGGAGTGTCAAAGTCACATTTTTTGAAGACTGTGTG
>NW_006922217.1:531621-534008 GCF_000298275.1 Orycteropus afer afer | reverse complement strand
AACAACAACAACATAACATGGGCACAGCAGAGAGGTGACTGTCCTGATTGAAGAATTGTATGAGAGTGTTCCTGAACTTGATTGGTAGCCTGTTACTTCCCTAATAAACCCTATAAGCATGAGTGTTGTCTGTGAGTTCTGTGTGGCCATTGCAGTGAATTATCGAATCCAGCAGAGAAGTGAGTGCCATGGAGGGACTGTTGGTGTCAAAGTTGGTTAAAGGGCTGGAGAGTGACAGCATGTCTGGCCTCATAGGAATCAGCCTCGGGCTGCTGATGGTGACTCTGTTTCTACCTCGTGAGATTGGAGGAGGTCAGAAGATGCCACCTTCATGCCCTTTTTGCAATGCTGAACAGTTTCAATGAAGCTTCCAGACCAAGAGGGACTATGAAGAAAGTCCTGGTCATCTACTGAAATTGAACCAGTGACAACCGTATGGATGACAAAGGCCCAATCCCACTGAGCATGGAGACAGTGCGGAACTGGGCAACTTTTCATTCTGTTTTGCGTGGGGTCACCACGAGTTAGGGGCTGACACGATGACAACCAACAGCAGCAACCACTACCACCCACCCATTCTAACACTAGAGACGGATGGAGGTGATGAGTGAGATGGGGTTTCTGGGAGATGGGTTGTCAGGCTGTGGTGGTGCCCTTCCACTTCAAAACAAGCACAAAGACTCCAACGGCAGCCCAGGGCAGGAAGCAATGCACTGCTGTGAGAGACGAGGGTGGTGAAGGGGGAGCCCGAGGCGTGCGAGGGTCGCTGGGAAGAGCAGGTGTGGAGTGGGAGGCCTTCCCGCTGCCCCTGCCCAGGCCCCAACAGCTGAGAAACGAGATGAGGGACGTGCTGCAGAAAAGTCCTTGGCTGGGTGGTCCCTGCAAAGCCTCTGCAGTTGGCCTTCTCATGGGGAAGAGGGTCAGGTGACATAAGTGACATTCCATTCTCTACCTCACTCTTTGACCTTCTCAAAACTGGAACCCACGTGAAGCAATGAGGTTGGGTTGTCCAAGTCAACCACTGCAGAATGACTTCTGCTCTTTTTGCTCCAGTACAGTGATTCAGTGACTCGAACCAGGGTGTTTCTCACAATGTTTAATGCATCCACTCTGGCCGTGTGCACCAAGGACAGCGGCTATGTGGTCTCAAATAGCTAATTGATCATCAGGGACCTGGAAGTAAGGTGGGCGTTGTTGACAAAGCCAAACACAGATGGCAGGAACTTAAACCTTGTACAGACGGGATGTTTGGGTTACCCTCTTCTCACCCCCGTGATTTTAAAGGGTTGTTTCTCTTATTTGTAACTCCCACCTCTCACCTCTTCCCATCTCCTCTGATCTGATGCCCAAGTCTACTTCCCTTCTATGATCAGACCACCTCATACTTCTCTAACCCTATCTCCCTTACCCAGTGTTCTGCACCAGACTGGCGACCATGTTGTGTGTTTTTTCTTGCATTGTTTTTGGTTGGTTATGTCAGTAAGTCTCACTTCCCCAGCTAGAATTTTTAACCCTTGTCCTGCTGTCTTTTTCTGACTGGACTTATTCTAAAGCTTTCATACATTAGAAGCTCCAAGGCGGTATTTTTTTTCAATGTTTAGAAGAAAAGAAGGAACATCCGCGTATGTTTGGAAAGTTCTGTAATGAAAAGAAAGAAATAAATACATACACAAGAGGCTTCTGGGAACACTGCCACAGGTTCAAACCACGGCCCACCCCCACCCCCTGTCCTTCAGACGTCACTCAGGGCCAGGTGGCAAGATTAGTCAGCCTAATTAAGTAACGCAGCTGACAAACCATGTCCAAGATACAGTCTATCCTACTGTAACGTGATGAATGTCTTTCTAAAAGTCACCACACTGTACAACATCACCCAGTGAACATCACAAGACCTTTTGAGAAAAGTGGGGTTGGGAAACAATTTAAAAATGTCGTCAGTGACGTGTAAAACACAATTTGAAAAAAAGGACACTAATAAAAACAGTAGCATAGGTTTGCACATTTTAAATGGCTCAAAAGTACAAAAACACTACAAGGACTATGTCAGTGGGCCTTGGAAAGCACCTGAAGTTTGATTGTGGGTGTGGGTGTGGGCATTGGAAGGGCTGCAGCTGGTGGGTGACTGGGAAGTGGTGCAAGGAGGGGTGATCAGAGGTTGGACAGAAAGGTGGAATGTCCTGTGTGGATGGGTGTGGCTCCCTGCCCCTGGTTTGAATTGGCACCAAACATCACAGTTAAGCAGTCTTTCCCAGCCTTAAATCCCAGGGTGTGTTTTTCTGCCTTCAAGAGGTAGATCCTTTGAGGCATGCATTATAATAAACATCTGCTTCATAAGAAATGAAAATTGAATCCAATACTGTTCTGGTTCCCTGGTGCCGCTCTGACAG
>NW_006922217.1:528685-530601 GCF_000298275.1 Orycteropus afer afer | reverse complement strand
CACTGAGGTAGCTAGTAAATGTTTGACTGTGTATGTTTGCATTTTGTGGGTCCTGAACGGCTCATTCAGTTGGGTACAATTATCAGTGCACAGGCAAACACAGAATTCACATTATGCTCAATTGGTTGAAACAAATCCATGTTTTTAAAAGACCGTTAGAGCAGGACTAAATGCAAATTAAAATTGTTGCTTCATGGGAACTCCTTATTACTGAACACTGTTCTCTTTACCAAGGAGTTCTGGTGGTGTAGTGGTTAAGGCATATGTCTGCTTATCAAAGAGTCGGTGGTTTGAACTCACCATCTGCTCTATGCAAGAAAGATGAGGCAATCTGCTTCCATAAAGATTTATAGTCTTGGAAACCCAATGGGAGTTGCTATGAGTCAGAATCAACTCTGGCGGTGAGGTTTTGTTTTGTTTTTGGTTCTCTTTATCAGTGATATCATATTTTTATTTACTTTAATGCATTGTGTTTCGTAAAAACGCTTGATACTCTTGTAAGAGGTTTTATCAACTAGAAAAAAAATAGACATTTTTCTTTTTAATTTGAAAAAATGAAGAAGAAACTTGAGAAGAAGGAAAAGAAGAAGAAGACAGGAGGAGGACAAGGAGGAAGAACACCAAGAGGAAGGGTTGCATCTTTTTTTCTGGGCACCATTTTGTGGTGGTTATGTTAGTGTGTCAGCTTGGCTGGGCCTGGCTGAGTGGTTGGGCAGCTGGTGGTAGTTATTCCCCATGATGAGACTGGCAATCAACTCCATGGTGGGATCTACCACAAGCAGCTGAGTAGCTGCCTTTGGGATATGGTCTGCTTCCTGTATTTAAGGAGAAGCCTTGGGAGTGGTCTCTAGCTTTTGGCATGCTTGGACCCTGCATGTAGCCGTGTCGTTGTTCAGCAGCCTGCCATGCTCTGCCGACCTTGGGACTTACAGTGGACTTAAGTCAATGGCCTGCCGTGTGGTTTGCTAACATCGGGACTGTGCCTTTTTACTTGTCAACCTCGGGGCTTCTCAGCCTCAGCAGCCAGCAGCTGCCTGAGTGAAGAAATGCCTCTAAGTCCAGTGGGCCGGGAGCAGGAGGCAGAGCTGGACCCCAAGGTTGAGGGGCTTTCCCCCAGCCCCTAGAGCCTGGCACTTTGAACTTGGACTTAAAGCCTCCAAACTGTAAGAATAAACTCCTGTTTGTTAAGACCATCCCATTTGTGGTATATTTCTCGTCAGAGCAGCATTAGGGAACCAGAACACATTTATACATCTTTCTTAAGAATAATACCAGGGAGTCAATAGGAGCTTGAAAATACTCCCCAGTATTGACAGCACACCAATAAAAAATACAAAAGACTATATAAGTGAAATCAAGATTACTATATGTGTGTGTGTATGTATATATATATATATATATTTGTTGTCGTTATGTGCAGTCGAGTTGGATCCAACTCATAGTGACCCCTCCTTGGGTTTCTGAGGCAGTGTTACTACAGAAGTAGATCGCCCAACCCTCATACATATATCAAGCCAAGAATTCGTTTAAGGACATATTCCATTTCCACCCTAAAGTTACCAGTTCAATAATTCTAGGGAGTCAAGACAAAAATATCAGTGGCTGTAGATAAAAACCCCCCAGAATTTAGGAAATGCTGGCTCATTTGTGCTGGAGGTACCTTGTCACACAGAACTGCACTCTCCACCCACACATCCAACATTCAAGGTGAACAGACAAACGTGAGAGCCACGTCGAGCAATTCTCTTCTGTGGCCACTTTCTCACTCAGTCGGACAGCACCTACTTCCATCAGAGTTAGCCTCACCAGGCTGCAAGTGGGGACCTCTTTTCCATGAAAAGCCTTCCCTTGTTGATTCTCTTTCCATAACCAGTTCCCCCCTTCAACTGCTTTCAGGATGTAATTCTGATTAGCCC
>NW_006922217.1:523412-524850 GCF_000298275.1 Orycteropus afer afer | reverse complement strand
TCATTTTTCTCTGCTTCTCAGATTGGATGATCTCAATTAACTTTTCTTCCAATTTGCTGCTTCTTTCTTCTGCCTGCTCATACCTGCTTGTGAAACCCTCCAGTGAATTTTTCATTTCAGCTAGAGTACTTTTCAGTTCCAGAATTACTGTTGGGTTCCTTTTTATAATTCCCATCTCTTTATTGATAGGCTCTATCTGCTGAAGTGTCATTTTTCTGATTTCCTTTAAGTCTTCATCCATGGTTACCTCTAGCTATTTGATTATATTTAAAACACTTCATTTAAAGTCTTTGTTTAATAAGTTCTATGTCTGTGCTTCCACAGGGACAGTTTCTGTTAAATTCTATGGTTAATGGGTTATACTTTCTTGTTTCTTTGAAAGTGTTTTGCTTTATTGTCAAGAAAATTACATTTTTAATATTATAATGTGGTGACTCTGGAAATCAGATATTCCCTCTTCTCAGATTTTTTTTTTTTTTTTTTTTTGTAATGTTGCTTGATGTGGGAAGTAGTTCTTAGTTTAGAAAATTATTTTGTAAGGACTGGATTATTCATTGTGAGAAGTCTCTGAACTCTGTTTCTTTTGTTCATGGTCAGCTGGTGTTTTGACAGCATTTCTCTCAAGCACCTGGAGCAAAAAGAAAAACAAAAATGGAAAGGAGAGAGAAAAACTCTCCCAGTCTTTGTAGACTGGCTTTGTGTTGGAGCACTTCCCCCACACTTATTCATGCTGTTTACAACTCTGACTTAACTTCACTTCTTGCTTTTTTCATTTTTTGGTCTTGTCTGAGCATGCATCCTGCCATATGCATGTGCATGACTTTCTAAATTCCCCTGCAAATATAAAACCAAAAAAAACACTCACTGCCATTGAATCAGATCTGACTCATAGCAACCCCTCCTTGGGTTTCTGGGGGCGGTATCACTGTGGAAGTAGATTGCCCAATCTTCCTTCCGAGGAGTGGCTGGTGGGTTTGAACTGGCAGCTTTCTGGTTAGCAGGCCAATGCCTTAGGCCACCAGAGCTTGCTAATGCTCTAATTCTCCAAAGATGCTTTCTCCCCAGTTTTCCTTCCAGGCTTTCAGTATGCCTGCTGCTTGCTTCCTTAGGCTGTAGCTGGCTATGTTTACCTTTTCAGTGTTTTTGAAGGGTGTCTTCTAAGTAGTCACTTTTCCACCATGAGAAGTTGCAAGCTGTGCTGGTTCAGTTTGTGTGTCAACTTGGCTGGGCCTGGTTGAGTGGCTGGGCAGCTGGATGTATATTCCCCATGATGAGACTGGTAATCAACTCCATGGTGGAATCTACTGCGAGAAGCTGAGTAGCTGCCTTAGGGATGTGGTCTCCTTCCTGTATATAAGGAGAAGCCTCGTCTGTAGCTTATGGCACGCTTGGACCCTGCATGTAGCCATGTCGTTGCTCAGCAGCCTGCCATGCTCTG
>NW_006922217.1:519247-522777 GCF_000298275.1 Orycteropus afer afer | reverse complement strand
CCCAGCCCCTAGAGCCTGGCACTTTGAACTCGGACTTAAAGCCTCCAAATTGTAAGAATAAACTCCTGTTTGTTAAGGCATCTTATTTGTGGTATATTCCTGTCAGAGCGGCACCAGGGAACCAGAACACAAGTTAACAGTAACAAAGGCCAGCAGTTTCATCCTTCTCCAGGCAATCCTCAGGCAGGGCAAAACAGACAAACACAGCTCTTTGCAAACAAGATCTGCTGTGGTCTCTCCAGAACCAGGACCACATTCTCAAACTGGTGATACAGGGTGCCATCTTCCAGGCTGTTCCAAGGCTGCTGCTGAGCCAGAGAGGGGCATGAGACGAGGGCAGATAAATCACTGCAAGTTTCTCTGTTTGTAAGTCTTTCCTTCTTGATGCAGCATTCATTTGATGACTGTAAACCTTTGACTATTTTTCAGAATTCTAATAGTTGCTTCTGACCGTTTTACTGCTCTTTTCAATTTGTCTGTTGAGGGATGAAACTATCTACTGCACCATTTTCCCTGATGTATTACTTAACCTCTTTGTGTGGTGAATTTTTATTTACTTATTTTTATTGTGGCTTTGGGTGAAAGTTTGCAGAGCAAATTTGTTTCTCGTACACATTTTGTTTTATGACATTGACTGCCATCCATTTAATGTAACAGCTCTCTTCCTACTTCCTCCCTCTGTTTACTCTTTTCCCTGTGTCCTTCTTTCCTGTGCATTCTTGCCCTCTGAGCCATCTCCCTGTGCAAATACTGCCCTTCTGGTCTCCCACGGTTGACTGTTCTGAGGCATGTCCCTATCCCATCCACTTGTCTATGGTTTGGAAGGAAGATGGGGCAATCTACTTCCTTAAAGATTTACTGTCTTGGAAACCCAAAGGGGGTTGCTGTGAGTTAGACTCTATGGCAGTGGGGTTGGTTGGGTTTTTTTCTTTGTTTGTTTTTTGTTTTTATTGTTTGGCTGGAAGTCACAAGAGTAAGTTCAATTCCAGGCCCAAAGGGTCACGAGGGGTCACAGTCTCAGGGGTTTCACCAGTCTCCATTAGACCAGTAAACCTGGTATTTTTTATAATTTTGTTCCACATTTTTCTTCCTGTGTGGTGAATTTTTAACCTTTGCTGTGTTCTCTACAATTATCACGTGATCTGCAGGATAAATAAGTTATATAAAATTTAACCCATACACATATACCTCTACTATATTAAAGGATAGGAGCTCTGGTAGCATAGTGGCTAAGACACTTGCCTGCTAACCAGACGGCTGGCGGTTCAAACCCACCAGCCACTCCTCGGAAGGAAGGTTGGGCAATCCTACTTCCGTAGTGATACTGCCTCGGAAACCCAGGGAGGGGTCGCTATGAGTCGGGGCCTACTCGACGGCACATAACAACAACAACATATTAAAGGATATACATCAAAAATAATAGAAAGAAGTATATTAAATATATTAAAATTCATACAGTGGCCTCCTCATTTTTGTTACTATTATTATCTCTACCACTATAACAATGAAGGAGCCCTGGTGGCACAGTAGTTAAAGCACTCAGCTGCTAACCAAAATGTCAGTGGTTTGAACCCACCACCAGCCTTTCCATGGCGGGAAGATGTGACAGTCTACTTTTGTAAAGATTTATAGGAAACCCTATGAGGCATTTCTACTCTGTCCTATAGGATCATATGTTGTTGTTGTTATGTGCTGTTGAGTCAGATTCGACTCACAGCGACCCCTCTTTGGGTTTCCGAGGTGGTATCATTACAGACATAGATTGCCCAACCTTCCTTCTGAGAAGTAGCTGGTGGGTTTGAACCACCAGCCTTCTGGTTAGCAGTCAAGTGTCTTAGGCACTACACTACCAGACCTCATATGAATTGGAGTTAACTCAACAGCAATGGGTTTTTGGTTTACTGTGACAACCACCAGCATGGAAAGCTTAGGAACCATGTAGCATTCACCATTTTCACTCACCAAGGCAGAGTCAGTGCCATGATTGTGTCAGAGTCAGCAAACCGCTGGGGAAATGTCATCTTTGCAAATAAAGTTTTATTGGAACACAGCCATGTCCACTTGTTTTTGTATAGTTTATAACTGCTTTTTACACCACAACATCTGAGTTGAGTAGTTGGAACAGAGTACGAATAGTCTGCAAAGCCTAAAATATTTACCATCTGATCCTTTGTGGAGAAGTTTGCCCACCCCTGCTGTCGAGAGCAAGCCAAACAGGCTTCATGTAGGACAACAGGAGACAGAACTTCTTGTGGTCAGCACTGCACAGGATCATTTCAAAGAAGGACCCATTTTTCTTTCTTTTTATTTTAAAATATTTCAAACAGCAGAAGAGACTAATACAGTGAACCTCCATGAGCCCATAATGTAGCTTCAAAAGCAATCAACTAATGGCTAATCTTTCTTCCTTTCTTTCTTCCTTCCTCCCTTCCTTCTTTTCTCTCTTTCTTTCTTCCATCTCTTCACCCACATCAAACCTGTCTCTTAATTATCCATCTATTTTCCCTCCCTTCCCCTCTCCTCCCATCCTTGGTAACCAACAAAGAAAGTTCCCTTCCATGTGTAAACGTTTCCTTGACTTTTTACAATAATGGACTCATAGAATATCTGTCCTTCTGTAGTTGACTTATTTCACTCATCATAATGTCCTCCAAGTTCATCTATGTTTTAAGATGATTCACTGATTCTGAGACTTCCAGTAAGATGGAGGAATAGTCAGACAAGTGACACAGACCCTCTTCAACAAAGAAAAGAGAAACCAATTGGCAGAGATACAGAAGATAATCCTGGAGCCCTGAGCTTTGAAAGGAACTATACAGAAGTGGATTAGGCACCAACTAGTGGAAAAACCTGAACGAAAACTGAGTACAGAGATGGTCAGAGCTGCGGACTGTCAGCTACTCTGATGGGACCAACACCCTGAAGATTTCCAAGTGGTATTGGGACCTGAGAATTGACCTAAAGATCAGCCCTGGTCACCAAGGGCTGCAGGGACATCTGCACTGGTGGCCTATGACTAGGAAGGGAAACAACAAGGAAGGAGACAACCTGAGCTGTTGACTTTCCACTGTCCGGAGGGTGAAGCCATTTTGATTGTTTACACGTGGCAGCCATTTTGGGCATTTAAAGTGACCGAGGGTGCAGTCATTTTTAATCTTTACAAGTGGCAACCATTTTGGATTTTAAAGTGATAGCATTCTCATTTGGATTCCAGGGACCTAGGAATAGGCTCTGTTTGTCAAGGTCGGCAGGGACATACAAGAGGCTGACAACAGGAAAGGAGACAGGTGGTGAGTGTGTAAGTGCTGCCCACTAGCAAATAGAGGAGCACAGCATAGTACCTTGCTTGCATAGATAACATACAAAGAAAACTAAAATTGTGGGCAAGTCACTCCAACATACAATCACCAATTAAATATAAACACAAAAATGTCACAATGCCTCAGAGACAACAGAGCATTACAGTCCACACAAAGAAGCAAGATAAAGCAGGAGAAACAAGGGGCCAGGATACAGACTCAAAACACATC
>NW_006922217.1:516218-517962 GCF_000298275.1 Orycteropus afer afer | reverse complement strand
ATCTGGCAAGGGACTTACCTCTAAGATTTATAGCAGAAGAGTGGATGACCAAACTATGGTACATACACATAATGGAATGCTATGCAGCACTAAAGAATAATGTAGAGTCTGCAAAACATTGCATAACATGGATGAACTTGGAGGACATTATGCTGAGTGAAATAAGTCAATCACAGAAGGACAAGGTTTACACATGGAGGGAAACTTTTCTTGTTGGTTGCCAGGGGTGGGAGGGGAGGGGAAGGAACACTGCAAAAAAAAAAAAAAAAAAGTGCATTGACCTATGTCACTTTAGTTTTGTGTATTTCACTGTACATAAATTACATTTCAATAAAATGCATTTTTTAAAAAATAGTTTGGCCCATTTCCAAAGGAGCCCTTTAGAATTTCCAGTGGAATATTACTATTATTGGTAAAGAAAGACAGACAATTTTATTAAATCTTCCTTAATATAATGGAACATGATGTGTCTTTTTGTTTACTCATATTTTACTTAGGTCTTTTAATAAATTTTATCATTTTCTTAAAAAAAAAAAAAGATGATTCACTGATTCTTCATTCTTTAATGTTGCATAGTATTCCATTGTGGATGGGTACCATACTTTGGTTATCCATTCATCTGGTGATGGGCTTTTAGGTTGTTTCCATCTCTTTGCTATTGTAAATAGCGCTGCAATGAGCATGGGTGTGCATATATCTATTTGTGGAAGGACTCATTTTTCTATATCCAAGAAAATCCCTTATATCCCTGAGTGGTACCAGCATTTAATGTGGTCATCTGCTAACCAGAAGTTGCAGGTTCAAATCTACTGAGAGGTGCCTCAGAACAAAAGCCTGCCAGTCTACTTCCAAACACACAGCCATCAAAAACCCTACGGAGCACATTTCTACACTGACACCCATGGAATCACTATGAGTTTGAGTGGATTCCACAGCAAATGGTTTCCTCTCCTGCTCATTTCCTAGGTCTTTCTGGCTGCCAAGAGCACATCACACCCCCTCTTCTCCAGACTCCTGCTCAATATTCTGTTCCTTGTCAAGACTTTCAAAGCTCCCCCTTGACTCACACTGCCTGCCGTCCATCTCACTCCCCAAATTCTCTAGGTGCGACCACCACATATGTTTCTGAAGCTCATGTACCCAATGTCTCACAGACACGGACTAACCTGAAAGTATAGGGAATAAAACCTCCTTATGTGACCAGGAATGATACCACCAGTACAGACCTGGAGGCTCAAGAAGGTGTGAGGACACTGACCCATTTACCAACTAGGAAAATAGGAGTCCTAGCATAGTGCCTAAGGCACTTGACTTCTAACCAGAAGGCTGGTGGTTCAAACCCACCAGTCACTCCTTGGAAGGAAGGTTGGGCAATCTACTTCCGTAGTGATATCACCTCGGAAACCCAAGGAAGGGTCAGTATGAGTTGGGTCCGACTCGAGGGCACATCACAACAACAACAACAACATTAATACCCAGTTAAGGAGCTCTGGTGGTGCAGTGCCTAAAGCTGGAAGGTTGGAAGTTCAAACCCACCAGCTGCTCTGCAGAAGGAAGATGGGGCAATCTACTTCTGTAAAGATTTACCACCTCAGTAACCCAATGGGAGTCTCTATGAGTTGGTATCAACTCGATGGCAGTGAGTTTGATGTTTTGGTTTTATTCGTGAATGATTGTGACTGTCCCAGCTGAGTCTTCTGGCACAGAAGTCAAAAAGCATAGTGTTGTTGTTGTTGTTGTTTGC
>NW_006922217.1:514203-516086 GCF_000298275.1 Orycteropus afer afer | reverse complement strand
GACTCATAGCGACCCCTCCTTGGGTTTCTGTGGCAGTATCACTACGGAAGTAGGATTGCCCAACCTTCCTTCTGAGGAGTGGCTGGTGGGTTTGAACCGCCAGCCTTCTGGTTAGCAGTCAAATGCCTTAGGCACTATGCTACCAGAGCTCCTAAAAGCATAGTAGTGGTAGAGAAAAAGAAATGAAGAGAAAAGGAAAGACTTGAGAATGATAAGTGCGTGTCGAAGAGAAGTGATGCTTGGCATATGTGGTCAAGAAGCCCAGAGTGATGAAGGCAATGATTGGTGGCAGAAAGTGGGCACTAACAGTGCTGACAAGGACCTGTGTGGACAGAGACCGACCAGAGGCTGTACCAGGGCAGAAGGAGAGTGATCTGGGACATTCACTGCAAGGTAAACAGCCTCTTGGAAGGCCCAGGATTCCCAGGGCGTATATGACAGCACAAGGTTCAATATACCTTTTGTACTCTAGTGAATAAATCAAGGAAATTTTTAAATGATTTCAGAAAGGCGTTCTGGTTACCTAGTGCCACTCTGACAGGAATATACCACCAATAGGATGGCTTGAACAACCAGGAGGGTATTCTTTTACAGTATGGAGGCTTTAAGTCTGACTTCAAAGCTCTAGGGCCTGTGTGAAAGCCCCTCGACCTTGGGCTTCAGCTCTGCCTTCTGCTCCCGGTCCACTGAAGCTGGAGGCTTTGCTTCACTCAGGCAGCTTCTGGCTGCTGAGGCTGACAAACCCAAGGTCAACAAGTAAAAAGGCACAGTCCTGATGTTACCAAACCACACGGCAGGCCACTGACTCAAGTCCATTGTAAGCCCCAAGGTTGGCAGAGCATGGCAGGCTGCTGGACAATGACATGGCTTCATGCAGGGTCCAAGCGTGCCATAGGCTAGAGACCGATCCCAAAGCTGCTGCTTATACACGGGAAGCAGACCACATCCCTAAAGCAACTACTCAGCTGCTCCAATAGATTCCACCATGGAGCTGATTGCCAATCTTATCATGAGGAATAACTCTATTCAACTGGCCAGCCACTCAACCAGGCCCAGCCAGTTAGTTAACACACAAACTTAACCACCACAAAAGGCTTTGATCAAAATGACCAACACCATTTAAAGCAAACACTGCATATCCAGACATAAGTGCTCTCTAGCAGGAACACACGTTCCCTTCCCTGGGTCTGCCTGATGACATGTTCCTTAAGATTCCGCTGGAAAGGTCCCTGGCCCTCCTTCCAGCTGAAGTCCCACAGACTCAGCACTTCCCACACTGGTACCATGACTTTTTTGCTTTCCTTTCTATTGGACTAGCATTTCCCTTGCTGAGAGGTGAGCCTAGGGACAGTAACTTCTCATGACCTCGCCCGTGCAAGACTGTGATGGGTGCTTCACAGATGAGGAGGAAGGCTCAGAGAGGGTAAGTTACCAACCCAAGATCACCCAGCCGAGTGCCAATGGAACCTGGATTCCAACCCAGGCTTGTGGTGATTCCAGAACTTGAGTTCATTCCATTATTTTGGCTACTACCAAAAGATGTTTAAACAAAGTGCTTAGTAAATGTTGCTGAATAAGTGAATGAATGGATGTGTGGCTAGGTGCATGATACAAATATTTTTGTAAAGCCAAGAACAACCACTCCGTGTCAGGAAGTGTGTGGCCTAATGTGGACATCCCACCACTTATCATGTAACTAAAACCCAAACCAAACATGCCACTGTTGAGTTGATTCTGACGCACAGTGCCTCTAGAGGACAGAGTGGAACTGCCCCACAGGGTTTCCAAGGCTGTCAATCTTCACAGAAGCAAAGCCCAAACCACACCCACTGCCATGGAGTCGATTCTGACTCACAGTGCGCCTAGAAGACAGAGTGGAACTG
>NW_006922217.1:509113-513935 GCF_000298275.1 Orycteropus afer afer | reverse complement strand
AGCAAAGCTTAAAGCAAACCTACTGCTGTGAAGTGGATTTCGGCTCACAGCGCCCCTAGAGGACAGAGTGGAACTGCCCACAGGGTTTCCAAGGCTGTCAGTCTTTACAGAAGCAAAGCCCAAACCACACCCACTGCTGTGGAGTGGATTCTGACTCACAGCGCCCCTAGAGGACAGAGTGGAACTGCCTCACAGGGTTTCCAAGGCTGTCAATCTTTATAGAAGCAGACTGCCACATTTTTCTTCCAGAGTGCCTGGTGAGTTCAAACAACTGATCTTTAGGTTATCAGCCAATTGCTTAACCACTGTCCCACCAGGGCTCCTTGCCCTGGCATTGGCTGTGTTGTGATCTCTGGGGTGTTGCTGTGGAGAAGGACCTGGCTGCTCCCACAGCAGGGCTCCCCACTTTCAAAGGGCAGCACTTACAGGATCGATCTGTTAGCTCAGGCCCCAGCTGTGGGGATGGAGGGCCTGCATGTGAACACTGGGAGCAGCTGTCTGAAGTCTGGTCCCATTTCCACTCTTCTTCTGGGCTCTCTTACTTGGCTTTGAACTGAGCTCCTTGGCCTCGCACAGTCACCAGAACTTGTCAGAGCACGAGGGTTTGCATGTCCACAGACATGTTCACACGTCGACATGTCTCCAAGCAGAGAGGCGCCTGGGCTCTCCACCCACATTTCATGCCTCAACAGTTGTTATTGTTATGCGCCGACCAGACTCATAGCGACCCCTCCTTGGGTTTCAGAGGCTGTCAGTCTTCACAGAAGCAAAGCCCAAACCACACCCACTGGAAGCAAAGCCCAAACCAAATTCACTGCCATTGACTTGACTTGACTCATAGCGACCCTTCCTTGGGTTTCCGAGGCTGTCAGTCTTCACAGAAGCAAAGCCCAAACCACACCCACTGCCGTGGAGTCAGATCCAACTCATAGTGACCCCTCCTTGGGTTTCCGAGGCTGTATCACTATGGAAGTAGATGGCCCCATCTTCCTTCCGAGGAGTGGCTGGTGGGTTTGAACCTCCAGCCTTCTGGTTAGCAGTCAAGTCACCAATTATCCGGAGCCGCTGTGCGTGCTGACACTCTGCATAGAGTGGTCTCCCCCAGGTCTCCGCGTGGCTCCCCTGGTTCTCTCCCTGAAATGGCACCTTGTCCTCCATCTTCAAATCCCTTTCATCCAGCCCCAAGTTGCCTTCAGCTCACGGACACTCCATGTGTATCAGGGAAGAACTGTACCCCATCGAGTTTCCAGTGGCTGAGTTTTCAGAATCAGATCGCCAGCCTGTTTTTCAAGGCACCTCTCAATGGATTTGAACCAGCAACCTTTTAGTCAGCAGCGAACCCATTAACCGCTCAACCACCGAGGGTCTTCCCTTATCCTTTAGAAACTGAAACCTGTTGCCATCAAGTTGTTTCTGACTCATAGTGATCCTAGAGGATAGAGTCAGAACTTCCCCACCAGATTTCCAAGGTCTGGTGACAGAGTGCCTAAGGCACTTGAGTGCTAACCAGAAGGCTGGCGGTTCAAACCCACCAACCACTCCTGGGAAGGAAGGTTGGGCAATCTACTTCCGTAGTGATACTGCCTCGGAAACCCAAGGAGGGGTCGCTATGAGTTGGATCTGACTCCATGGCAGTGAGTTTGGTTTTTTTTAACCTTTACAGAAGCAGACTGCCATATCTTTCTCCCACAAAGCACCTGGCGGGTTTGAACCACCGACCTTTTGCTTAGCAGCCAAATGCCTTAACCACTGCACCACCTCATCCCTTTGTTCTTGTTGTTGTTGTTGTTATGTGCCGTTGAGTCGGACCTAACTCATAGCGACCCCTCCTTGGGTTTCCAAGGCAGTATTCACTTTATTTTTGTTCACAGAACTTACCCCCTGAGTGATATCTTCTCATATATCTCTTTATATTGTTCATTGTCAGCCTCCTCATTAGACTATAATGTCCTTTGGGGATAGAAAGGGCCTTATTTTGTTCATCATTTAATCCCCAGAACCAAGAACAGAGTGTGGTCCATAGAAGGTGTTCCAATAAGATATCTTAAATGAATGAGTATATTTCATGCTAATTTGAATTATGCAAATCTGAAACAGCCACGTGAAAGACTAATGAAGCCCCACTTGGTTTACAACATTTAAAATAATTGAAATGTCTCCAAATGGTAAGAATTAATCAAGAATCACACAATTTCAAAGCTGATAGGACAAGAGAACTAATAGCCGTATTGATATAGCAAGTGCTATGGTGTGGTTTTAGCTGGAAGCCCTGGGTTCTTGCCTGTCAACCCTGTCGTTCTTAAACACCAGAAACCCTACAAGTGATTTGCATGAGCAGGGTGCCTTGATTTTATCATGAACTAACATTACAACTTAAAGTACTTGAGGAAAATATCACTTTGAAGACTAAGATGCCCCTAACCCAAGCCATGGTATTTTCAATCACCTCATATGCATGTTAGAGCTGGACAATGAATAAAGAAGACCAAAGAAGAGTTGATGCCTTTGAGTTGTGGCAAAGAATGCGGAAAATACCATGGACTGCTGGAAGAACGAACAAATCTGTCCTGGAAGAAGTGCAGTCGGAATGCTCCTTGGAAGCGAGAATGGCCAGACTTCATCTCACCTACTTTGGTCATGTGGTCAGAAGGGACCATTCTCTGGAGAAGGATGTCATACTTGGTAAGGTGGAGGGTCAGTGAAAAAGGGGAAGGCCCTCAATGAGATGGATTGACACAGTGACTGCAGCAATGGGCTCAGGTATGGCAGGGATCATGAGGCTGGCGCAGGACCGGGCAGTGTTTCCTTCTGTTGTACACAGGGTCACTGTGAGTGGGAGCCAACTCAATGGCACCTAACAACAGCATAAAATGTCATCCGAGTATTCACTAAGTCCAAATGCTAAAAAACTTGCCTGAAAACCATTAACTTTGGAACAGAAGTTAGACGTGACCAAATGTACTGTAAAGTAGACCAAACTCTCCACGATACACCACACTGATATTTTAGGAGACAGGACTCTGCCAAATACTAGACTGACTACTGAGAGACCGAAAGCAACTTTAAAAGATAAATACACAATAGTGGTTAAAGATGTGTGTGTTTTAAGGAACATTGCCTTGCTGTTTTGTATTTCTGTCTGTGGAGAAACGCGTCTTGAATTATGCAGGTTAAAAGTCAACTCTTTCATTAATAGTTACTAAGGGTCCAACAACACATTGCATTAGGCAATCTGCTGCAAAAGACCTCTTTAAAGTGTGAAAGGGCAAAGATGTCGCTTTATGGACTAAGGTGCCCCTGGCCCAAGCCATGGTATTTTCAACAGCCTCCTGTGCACATGGGAGCTGGACAATGAATAAGGAAGACCGAAGAAGACTTGATGCTTTTGAGTTGTGCTTTTAGAGAAGAATATTGAATATAGCATGGACTGCCTGAAAAATGAACAAATCTATCCTAGAGAAAGCACAGCCAAATGCTTCTTAGAAGCAAGGGTGGTGAGACATCATCTCTCATACTTTGGATATGTTATCAGTAGGGACCAGTCCCTGGAGAGGGGTACCATGCTTGGTGAAGTAGAGGGCCGGTGAAGGTGAAGACCCTCGATGAGAGGGATTGACATGGTAGCTGCAGCAATGGGCTCAAGCATGGCAATGCCTGTGAGGATGGTGCAAGGCTGGGCAGGCTTTCCTTCTGTTGTAAATGGGGTCACTAGGAGTCAGAACCGACTTGATGGCACCAAATAACAACAAGGGTAGGAAGGAAGGAGAAAGGGGGTGCTTTGCTTGAGGGGTTGCTGAGTTTTTATTAAGGAGCTCTGGTGGCACAGTGTGTGTTCTGGTTCCCTAGTGCCTCTCTGACGGGAATATACCACAAATGGGATGGCTTGAACAAACAGGAGTTTATTCTTACAATTTGGAGACTTTAAGTCCAAGTTCCAAGTGCCAGGCTGTAGGGGCTGGGTGAAAGCCCTTTGACCTTGGGGTCCAGCTCTGCCTCCTGCTCCCGGTCCACTGGAGCTAGAGGCGTTTCTTCACTCAGACAGCTGCTGGCTGCTGAGGCTGAGAAGCCCCAAGAGTGACAAGGAAAAAGGCACAGTCCTGATGTTACCAAACCACATGGCAGGCTATTAACTTAAGTCCATTGTAAGTCCCAAGGTCGGCAGTGCATGGCAGGCTGCTGAGCAATGACACGGCTACATGCAGGGTCCAAGCGTGCCATAGGCTAGAGACCATTCCCAAGGCTTCTCCTTATATACAGGAAGCAGACCACATCCCAAAGGCAGCTACTCAGCTGCTTGTGGTAGATCCCACCATGGAGCTCATTGCCAGTCTCGTCATGGGGAATAACTACCACCAGCTGCCCAGCCACTCAGCCAGGCCCAGCCAAGTTGGCACACAAACATAACCACCACAGTGGTGAAAGCATTAGACTCCTAACCAAAAGGTCAGTGGTTTAAACCCACCAGCTTTCCACAAGAGAAAGATGAAGCAGTCTGCTTCCATGAAGATTTACAGCCTTGGAAACCCTGTGGGTTCTACTCTGTCCTCTAGGGTTACTATGAGTCAGAATTGGCTTGATGGCAGTGGGTTTGGGTTTCTGAGTTTCTGTTAAGGGTGATGAAAACAGTGATGATAGTCACAGTCACACAACACAGTGAATGTCATTAATGCCACTGACTTAGACATGTGAAAATGCTTAAATGGCAAACGTTTTCATATATATAAAATGTATATGTGTGTGTGTATGTGTGTATATATATGTGTGTGTGTATATATATAGTTTATATAGTATATATATATATATAGGAGCTCTGGTAGCATAG
>NW_006922217.1:505952-508568 GCF_000298275.1 Orycteropus afer afer | reverse complement strand
CTAACCAGAAGGTTGGTGGTTCAAACCCACCAGCTACTCCATGGAAGGAAGACTGGGCAATCTACTTCCATAAAGATTTACTGCTTCAGAAACCCAAAGGAGGTCACTATGAGTGTTGGAATCGACTCAATGACAGTGAGTTTGTTTGTTTTTTTTAATATACATATATGTGTGTGTGTATGTACGTGTGTATGTGTGTACTCGATGGCAAATAACAAAAATGTATATATATATATATATATACACACACATGTATGTATGTATGTATCACAAAAGGAAGATGAGGCAATCTACTTCTGTAAAGATTTACCATCTCAGAAACCCAATATATATATTTATTGAATATATATATAATGTGTATATATAACATAAAAGGAGCTCTGGTAGTGTAGTGGTTAAGACATTTGTCTGCTAACCAACAGGTCAATGGTTCAAACCCACCAGCTGCTCTGCGGAAGAAAGATGGGGCAGTCTGCTTCCATAAATACAGCCTTGGAAACCCAATGGGGGTTGATATGAGTAAGAATCAACTCAATGGCAGTGAGTTTGGTTTGGGGTTTATATATAATGTATATATAATGTGTGTGTGTAGATACACGTTTTACCACAATTAATGAAGGAAAGCAAAATAAAAACTAATATCAAGAGAAGGATGGCTGCAACGATGGGCTCGGGATCATGGGGCTGGCACAGGACTGGGCGGTGTTTTGTTCTGTTGTACATGGGGTCACTATGAGTTGGAGATGACTCGACGGCATCTAACAACAACAGTCAAGTGGGTTGTCAACAACAACAAAAGCTCATCTGTTGCCTAAACCAGTTGCCATGGAGTTGACTCCTCATGGTGACCCCTGAACGTGCCCCATGGGGCCTTCAGTGGCTAATTTCTCAGTCGATCGCCAGGCTGTTTTCCCAATACACCTTGGGGCGGACTCGAACCTGCAACCTTTCAGTGCACCATCTGCCCCACCCAGGAACTCCTACTCTCCTTCAGGGGGTTTGAAGTCATCTCAGAGCTGACTCTCAGATGAGCCTGGAAGACAGCTCCTCTGGGGGTTTTGCTGGAGGAGAGCTGACCGGCACATCCAGGCATGAGGGGGGTTCCCGGCAGCCAGTGCCCTGTGGGGAACCTCCTAACCGTTCCTGGCCAGCAGTCAGCGTGAGGCCCCCTCTCCATGATCACCTGGCCTCTCAGCAGTTACCCAGACCAAGCCGTAGAGGCTGCTTGGGGAAAACCTTCACTTATGAAACTAAAAGTCTATCTTATGCAACAAAACCATACATCAGACCCTAACTGATGGATAGGCTATTTCTTCTTTCTTTGTTCCGAATTGCCTCTTACTGACTCATGTTACACTTTAGCTACCTCCTTCAAATACAGAACAAAATGTCAACCAACGTGCAGCAGAAGTAACACAAATGCTAACTTCCCGCACCATCTGGGCCTCAGCGGATGTCTGTCTGCATTGAAGAAGCCAGAGTGAGGTTTGAAGTCCGGAGGCCATGCAGTCCCGCTGTGCCTCACCTGTCTCCCTCAGGACCGTCCCCATAACTGCCCAGGGGCATCCATCCTCAAGCTCAAGCTCACACTGTTCTGCTCCCTGTCGGACTGTCCACTGCACAGTCTCCTGTGGTGAAGTCCCCTGTGTCCTCAACCCACCACTCGTCTGTCAGTTTGTCTGACCTCGGAGCCTTGTGTGTTGTTATGATGCTGGAAGTTGTGTCACCAGTATTTCAAATGCAGCAATGTCATCCATGGTGGGCAGGTTTCAGCAGAGCTTCCAGACTGAGACAGTCCAGGAAGAGAGACCTGGGGACCTGTTGTTGTTGTTATGTACCATCGAGTCGGCCAACTCAAAGCGACCCCTCCTTGGGTTTCCGAGGCAGTATTACTACAGAAGTAGATCGCCCAGTCTTCCTTCCGAGGAGTGGCTGGTGGGTTTGAACTGCCAGCCTTCTGGTTAGCAGCCAAGTGCCTTAGGCACTATGCTACCAGAGCTCCTAGTTCTGAAAATTAGCCTGACTTGCTTGCTTTGGATCCGTCATCAGGAGGGATCAATCAATGCCATTAAATTGGACATGTAAAAATGGTTAAATGCAACAAAACCATACATCGGACCCTAACTGATGGATAAGCCATTTCTTCTCTCTTTGTTGTGAATCACCTCTGGAGGAGGACATCATGTTTGATGAAGCAGAAAGCCAGCAAGAGAGAGGGAGGCCCTCAGTGAAATGGATTTGCGCAACAGGTGCAACAACGGATTTGAACGTGCCAATGATCAAAAAGATGACGCAGGACCAGTTGACATTTTATTCTGAGTATGTAAAATTTCTGTGAATCAGAGTTGACTCAATGGCAACTAACAACAATACAGTCTCAATCTTTTCAAATAAAACCAAAACCAAAAAACTGTTGCCATTGTGACACTAGAGGACAGAGTAGAACTGCCCCACAAGGTTTCCAAGGCTGTCAATCTTTATAGAAGCAAAGCTCAAACCACACCCACTGCCGTGGAGTCGATTCCAACTCACAGCGCCCCTAGAGGACAGAGTGGAACTACCCCACAGGGTTTCCAAGGCTGTCAATCTTTACAGAAGCAAAGCCCAAACCAAATC
>NW_006922217.1:503418-505736 GCF_000298275.1 Orycteropus afer afer | reverse complement strand
TCTTCACAGAAGCAAAGCCCAAACCACACCCACTGCCGTGGAGTTGATTCTGACTCACAGCGCCCCTAGAGGACAGAGTGGAACTGCCCACAGGGTTTCCAAGGCTGTCAATCTTTATGGGAGCAAAGCCCAAACCAAACCCACTGGTGTGGAGTTGATTTTGACTCACAGTGCCCCTAGAGGACAGGATTGAACTGAACCATAGGGTTTCTAAGGCTGTAACCTTTACAGAAGCGGACACCCACATCTTTCTTCCACGTAGTGGTTGGTGAGTTCAAACTGCCGACCTTTCGGTTAGGAGCTGAGTGCTTAACCACTGTATCCTAATTTGTCTTAGTCTAGATGCTCCCCTGAAAACTGTTCAGTATCTAGTAACATGAAAAACTCCACTGAAGAATAGGTGGTGGTTTTGCATGAAGCGTATTTGCCAAGAATGGAGCCTGGGTCTCCCACATGGAAGGTGGGAATTCTACCACTGAACCACCACTGACCCCATCCTTCTCTCATAGTGGTAAGAGTCCTTCTACTACCTAACCTAGTGTTTCCGCCCACGCTTTAGATTCCACCCGTCCCTTTCCACTCTTCAGTGACTATAGTAGGTTGAATGATGGCCAACCAAAGATATCATGGAGCTCTCCACAGGTTTCATGCCCTTCAGGTCATGGTCTAGTGGTGGCAAATACAGGGAAGACATATGTGCAGTAAATCCTAATCTTTATGCTTGTGATTACAATCTCATTTAGGAATGGGTTTTCATTGTTAGGTTAATAAGACAAGGTTAATTTAGGGTGTATCTTGAGTCAATCTCTTCTGAGATATAAAAGAGATTAAACAAGCCAGCAGGGAACCAATGGGAGAAGAGAGATGCCAAGCCACATGAAGCTCACCCAGGAGCAAAAGTTCAGAAGAGACAAGGACCTTCGTGCTGGGCTGATATAGAGAAATCAAACCTTCCCCTAGAGATCTTAAAAGCTTGCAAGCAGCTATCCAGATGCAACAATGGATCTCTCCTCGTCCAGAGCAAAGAAGAATGAAGAAAACCAAAGAGTCATGGAAACAATAGTCCTAGCCTGGTACACCATGTGATCTGCAGCCTATACGACCATGAGACCAGAAGAACTAGATGGTGCCTGGCTACCACTGTCATCCACTTGGAAGGGGATCTATGTAGGAGACCCTTGATTGAGAGGGAGAACAATGTGGAACAAAACTCAAAATCATTTGGAAAAAAGGTGGGACCAGGTTTGCTGGTCTGATAGAGCCTGGTGGAACCACTGAGACTATGGCCCCGAGCTATCCTTCAGGTATGGAACTGAACCCACACCTGTGGCTTCCAGCCAAACAAAAGACAGGCGTATGAGTTGAACATTTACCTGAGGTGGATACGCTCCTTGGAGAGAACAATCATGGGAGAAAGAAGGGCTGCTTATGCACAGAGAGACAGCTCAGGGGGCAGGAGTGCATGGAGAGATGGACACAGGGAAGAGGTGACTGTCAGGAGGAAGTGGGAGGGGACTCGACGGCACATAAGAAAAACCAACAAAAAATGCCTTGTACTTCGTGGTTCTTAATAAATGTTTGGGAAAAATGAGTATATCCTTCAAACACTATACAGTGGAAACAGGTGACTGTCAGAGCTGATGCTCTTTTATGCCTGTTGAAAAGAAGGACCTGCTGTGGCCACTTCCAAGGTCATGCCATGGAGTGACCATCCTGAAGGCTGGCATTGCATTTCTCCTCAGTCACTCCAAATGTCACCCAGGGTCAGGCAAATAAAAGCACATTCCGCATGGAGGAAAAACCAGCTCTACACCCCTGGGAAAACCACATGAGTAATGACATGAAATGATCTATTGAGTTGGCACAGCGATTCTCACAACCTGTTATTCTGCTCTTTTCTGTTTTATAAGCGTCTGTCAAAACTTTCTCCAGCTGTCGCCACCAGCAGCCCTCAGGCTCGGACATGCCTTCCAACATTTACACTGTCTATTTGTAAAGATTCCTGCAGGCTAGGCTCTCAGTTCAGTCAAAAAGAAGCTAACACGCTTGTTGTAGTTGTTTTATATCAGCCTAGGGGAGTTTGTTGTTGTTGTTGTTGTTAATATGCCTATGCGTCGAGTCAGACCCGACTCATAGCGACCCCTCCTTGGGTTTCCAACAGTATCACTATGAGGCAGTATCACTACAGAAGTAGGATTGCCCAACCTTTCTTCCAAGGAGTGCTGGTGGGTTTGAACCACCAGCCTTCTGGTGAGCAGTCAAGGGCCTTAGGCACTATGCTACCAGAGCTCTGCTCACCAGAAGGCTGGCGGTTTAAA
>NW_006922217.1:501347-502843 GCF_000298275.1 Orycteropus afer afer | reverse complement strand
ATCTTCCTTCCGAGGAGTGGCTGGTGGGTTTGAACCGCCAGCCTTCTGGTTAGCAGTCAAGTGCCTTAGGCACTATGCCACCAGATCCCCCAGACTGTCAGACTTTTCTTCTGAGGCACCTCTGAATGGATTTGAATCTCCAACCTTTGAGTTTTTAGCTCTGGTAGCCTAGTGCCTAAGGCACGTGACTGCTAACCTGAAGGCTGGCAGTTCAAACCCATCAGCCGCTCTTTGGATGGAAGATGGGGCAATCTACTTCTGTAGTGACACCACCTCGGAAACCCAAGGAGGGGTTGCTGTGAGTTGGATCCAAATCGACAGCACACAACAACAACAACAACAACAACAGGGTTGTTCTGGGAAAAAAAAAAATCTACCATATCAACATCTAAATAAGAAAAATCACATGATCATAAATACAGAAAAAGCATTTGACAATACTGAACATCCATCCATTCATGATTAAAAAAACTCTCAGTAAACTAGAAGATAAGTGCTTCATCCTAACAAAAGGTTCCTACAAAAACTTATAACTAACATCATATAAAGGTGAAAATCTGAATGCTTGTCCCCTTAAGATAGCAAACAAAGCAGTGAGTTGGGTTGGGTTTTGGGATTTTCTACATTAGCAATCTTGTTGTCTCCAAATAGGGACCACTTTATTTCTTCCTTTGTAATCTGTGTGCATTTTTTAATTGCATATTGTCCTGGTTACAACTTTTAGTATGGTGGTGAATAGGAGCACAGAGAGATTTGCAAGGATTAGTTGGTTTCCTATCTGCATAAGTGGCTTGCAAACGATTGGTTGGTTTATGACCCGCCCTGTAGTCGACCTTTACCTGGATTGGTTAGGGAGCTCACCTTGTTATTAATGAGCACATGAGCTAGCCTATAAAAGCCCTGCAACCTGAGGGCAGAGCTAACCTGATCCAGAAGGCAGCTGCTGCCTGAGCCACCCTGAGAGACAAACGTTCCAATGGGGAATTTTTCCAAAGCTTCCCTGGTTGTCAAAGGGAGAGACACTCTCTGTCTCTGGGACCTTCTCAGACCTCATCCATATACATTTCCCTTGTTGAATCCTGACTTTACTGGCATGGACTCTAACTTGCACCTGAATTTTGTCCTCTTACTTCTGTGTTGTTACCCTAATAAACCATTTAACTGTGAGTATAGTCTGTGAGTTCCTGTGAGTTCTATGTGACCGTTGCAGTGAATTATGGAACCCAATGGAGAACTAGAGAGTGAAATATAAAGAAGTGGGAAGACAGACGTATAATTGACCTCTGCCTCATAGGACCAGCCTAAGGCTGATTCTGGTTCATGCTGTGGATTTGTTGTTGTTGTTGTTGTTGTGTGCCATTGAGTCAGACCTGACTCACAGCGACCCCTCCTTGGGTTTCCGAGGCTGTCAGTCTTCACAGAAGCAAAGCCCAAACCACACCCACTGGAAGCAAAGCCCAAACCAAATTCACTGCCATTGACTTGACTTGACTCAT
>NW_006922217.1:498694-500117 GCF_000298275.1 Orycteropus afer afer | reverse complement strand
GGGTGGCACAGTGGTTAAAGCACTCAGTTGCTAACAATTCAGCTGTTTGAACCCACCAGCTACTCTGATGGAGAAGATGAGGCAGTCTGCTTCCGTAAAGACTGACAGCCTCAGAAACCCTGTGGGCCAGTTCAACTCTGTCCTACAGGGGTGCCATGAGTTAGAATTGACTCCACAGTGGCTTTTTTGGTTTTTTGGCTATAACAGAAATACCACAAGTGGATGGTTTTAACAAAAAGAATTTATTTTCGCACAGTTTAGGAAGCCAGAAGTCCAAATTCTGAGTGCTGGCTCTAGGGGAAATCTTCTCTCTGTCTGTCTGTCTGTCTGTCTCCTGGATCTAAGAGGTTCCTAGCTCAGGGGCTCCAGGTCCAAAGGACACTCCTGTTCTTCTTTCTTAGTGATAGTAGGTCTCCCTCACTTTGCTCACTTCTCTCTCCTTTTATATCTTATAAGATAAAAGCTGATACAGGCCACTCCTCCAGGAAACTCCCCTTTCATTGGATCATGGTTGTGACCTGAGTAAGGGTGTTTGATCCCTCTGTAATCCCCTGACATCAGATCAAGGCTGATCACATCATGGCGGGGATGATTACATCATTACATGACTGTCATATTGCATCATTATATAACTGCCACACTACTGAGAATCATGGCAGGGATGATTTCATCATTATATGACTGTCAGATTACATCATTATATAACTACCACACTACTAGAATCATGGTGGGGATGATTACATCATTACATCACTGTCAGATTACATCATTATGTAACTGCCACACCACTGAGAATCATGACCCAGCCAAGTTGACACACATTTTGGGGGAACACAACTCAATCCATGGCATCCACTATCAGAAAGAAAGAGAAAATAGCAAGTGTTGTCCAGGATGTGGAGAAATTGGAACACTCATGCTTCAATTTCCCACCTCACTGGTGGGAACGTACAATAGTGTAGTCACTATAAAAAACACTTTGAGAATTCTTAGAAAATTAAACATAAGCTCAATAGATAACCCAGCAACCGCACTCCTGGGTGTTTACAGAAAAGAAAAGTTATATTCACACAAAAACCTGTACATGGATGTTGGCTTGTTGTTGTTATGTTCCATGGAGTCAGACCTGACTCATAGCGACCCCTCCTTGGGTTTCCAAGGCGGTATCACTACGGAAGTAGGTTGCCCAACCTTCCTTCCGAGGAGTGGCTGGTGGGTTTGAACCGCTAGCCTTCTGGTTAGCAGTCAAGTGCCTTAGGCAATACGCCACCAGAGCTCCTGCTGTGAATCACAATCACCAAAGACCGAAAACAACCTAAACAATTTTCAACTGATAAATGGATAAAAACAAACAAACAAACATACCCCTAGCCATAAAGTCAATTCCAACTCATAGTGACCTTATAGGACAAAGCAGAACTAG
>NW_006922217.1:496907-497939 GCF_000298275.1 Orycteropus afer afer | reverse complement strand
CCTCTCTGTCCTGACTGTGGTGGTTACATATATCTCTACATCTGTTAAAACTGTATGCCCCCAAATGGTCAATTGTACAGTATACGAAATAAAACATAAAGAAAAAGAAGTGAGCGGTAGGAAAGGAAGGCCTAAGGTGCTGACCCAAATGAATGAAGGGTTTCCTAGCTCAAGGTGCTGACTCGGTAGGAGAATGAGAAGAGACTGCAACTGAGTGGCCCTGGGTCTGGCCGTCCTTCACCCTGTTCTGGGTGGATTTACAGGGGCAGCCCCTATGCCTCTGGGTTCTCCATCACAGCCACCATCTTAGTTCTTGTGACTATGATATGCGCCAATCACAGCCGCCATCTTAGTTCTTATGACTATGATATGTGCCGTGACGACTTGGTTATGTATGGCCTCATGATCCAAACATCAAGTAACAGTCGATACAGTTAGCTGAGGGGCATGCCACATTTAAGATGTCTGTATGAGTATTTTGAATGTTGTTGTTGTTAGGGGCCATCGAGCCAGTTCTGACTCATAGTGACCCTGTGGACAACAGAATGAAACACTGCTCAGTCCCGTGTCATCCTCACAATCATGGCTGTGTTTGAGCCCATTGTCGCAGCAATTGTGTCAGTCTGTCTTGTTGAGGGTCTTCCTCTTTTTTACTGACCCTCACTTTATCAAGTATGATGTCCTTTTCCAGAGACTGGTCCCTCCTGATAACCTGTGCAAAGTACATGAGACAATGTCTAACCATTCTCACTTCCAAGGAGCACTCTGGCTGTCCTTCTTCCAAGACAGATGTGTTTTTTCTTCTGACCATCCATGGTATATTACTTCACCAACACTGTTATTCAAAGGCATCAATTCTTCCATTGTGAATACTCTACTTTAAAGCTGACACACAACAACAATGAAATTATTATACAAATACACTTGAGTATCTTGGAAGGAAGACTGGGCAATCTACTTCCATAGATTGCCTTGGAAACCCAAAGAGAGGTCACTATGAGTCAAATCAACTTGACGGTAGAGAGCTTGTGG
>NW_006922217.1:487718-496648 GCF_000298275.1 Orycteropus afer afer | reverse complement strand
AACCCACCAGCCACTCCTCGGAAGGAAGGTTGGGCAATCTAATTCCGTAGTGATACCACCTCAGAAACCCAAGGAGGGGTCGCTATGAGTCAGGTCTGACTCGACGGCACATAACAACAACAACAACAACATTCTTTATTTTCAGCTTCCTCAAAATTATTTTGGAACTAGGTGAGATACAAAATAATGAATAGTTGAGGTCATCACCAGCCTTTAGTTGAATATTTCATTCTAATTCATTCCAAATCCTCATCTTAAGAATCAGACTCCCAAACTGCTTTGAAGTTCTAGACCCATTTAAGGTCAAAAAGTCTTTCTCAGTGAGGTATGCTCAACCACTGGCCACTGGATGTCAGTGATGTACAAAGACAGACAATGAGTGTTACCTCTACACAGTAACCACGTAACAACCACCAAAACTTCCTTTCAGCATGGAAGTCACAGACGGGACATTTCTCCATGATATGTCGTAAACCAATGCCAACCTCGTATCATAGGCTGCTGGCAGAGGCGCAAACTCAGAATAAGAGATGGAGTTGAATTCCTGAAAAATATTACTCAATCTTTTTTGTTAGTTAATTGTTTTTCACTGCCATCAAGTGGGCTCCCAACTCTTAGGGAGCCCATGTACAATGGAATAAAACACTTCCTGGTCCTGTTCCCTCCCCATGTCAGTTGCAGATCTAACTGTCAGGATCCATAGTGTTTTCATTGACTGATTATCTGAAGTAGATCTCCAGCTTTCCTTGTTAGCTCTTCTTAGTCCGGAAGCTCCATGGCAAGCTATTCAGCATCCTAGCAACACACAAAGCTTCCACTGGACAACAGTGCTGGCTACACATGAGATGCCTTGACCAAGATTGGCTCTTTCTCATGGAAAGCAAGAATTCTACCACGGAACCACCAACAGCTCCCTTGGCAGTTGATAGCACTGATCAAAACGTCTGTCTGTGCCTTCTTCTTAGGCTTATTTTCAGAAAGGGAGAGAGAGAAGAGGACACACACAGAAAAGGGTACTTTTTATGCAGAAGATGAATAATAGGAATCGAAAAACTTCTACATCTTAAGAGGTAAGGTTGGGGAAATTCTGTGGTTTCCCTTCACCCATGTAGCTGCAGAAAAGGGACAAATATTGCCTCATGCATGTTAACGTGTCAACTTGATCCACAAAGACCAGCCTGACCCAGCTCATCACAGTCTAAGGCATCATTCCCAGAGCTGGCAAAGACATGAGGGCTTTGGAGGGCTGCCCACGCACAGTGTCGAGCGCATGACTCAGGTAGGACTCATGGGGAGAAGAGCTCATCACCCACAGTAGCTCCCAACATGGAGAAGTCTGGCCCAGACACAGAGGCACTTCCGCCTCTTGAGAGCATCGTCCTTGGCTGACATTTCTCCTGACTCTTTCTTTTCCTTTCCTTGCCTCTTTTCTCTCCTAACCAATATCTCAAACCCAAAGGATGAGCAGAAAGCCCCACGTTTTGCATCCAGGAACCGATGGCAGTGGAAGAATCCCCACCCCTCCTCGTTCTGCAGTTGCCTCGAGGAGCCAGAACTTACCAAGCTGGTGGAACCGACGTTGTTCAGACCCAGGACCAGACTGCTTTGCTCGCCAACACCATTGGCAGTTACTTTGCTTTGGGAGTCCGTGAGAAGGAATTCATAACAGAGAAGGCAGAAATCTCTCTGACAATCATAAAGTGTGCTGTGTGATCTGACACCCATCGTGTCTTGGGCATTCTTGGGAAGCTATTCCATGGGGACCATTGTAAGAGTGTCATTTGATGGAGGACTATTTTAAGGGAACAATTATATGGGGACGATTCCATAGGGACCATTCTAGGAGGACCATTCTAGGAGGACAGTCTATGGGGGATCATTCTAAGGGACTTTTTTTTTGACAATTTTTTGGGGATATACTTTACCTTGTAATCCATCCAATGTGTGAAATTAAATGATTTTTAGTGAATGTGTACACATGTGCAGCCATCACTGTAATCCAGGTTTAGAACAATTTTATCACCCCATAAAGGTCTCATGGTGTTCAGTCAATTCCCACACCCATCCTCAGCCCCAGACAAATTGATCTGCTTTCTGCCTCTACAATTAACCTTTCTAAAAATGTCCTATGGGAGCTCTGGTGGCGTGGTGCCTAAGGCACTTGACTGCTAACCAGAAGGCTGGCGGTTCAAACCCACCAGCCAGTCCTCGGAAGGAAGGTTGGGCAATCTACTTCCGTAGTGATACTGCCTCGGCAACCCAAGGAGGGGTTGCTATGAGTCAGATCTGACTCGATGGCACATAACAACAACAAAAATGCCCTATAAATGGAATCTTATAAGATGTAATCTTTTGTGGATGACTTCATTCACTTCGCTAAAGGTGTTTGAAATTCATCCATGTCGGAGCTTGAATCAATAGTTTATTTCTGAATAATACTCTATGGTGCAGGTATACTATAGTTTGTTTATCAATTCACCATTTGATGGACATTTGTGTTGTTCCTAATTTTTGGTTGCTCTGAATGATGCTGTTATGATCATATATAGATGAGTCTTTGTGTGGACATTTGTTTCTGTTTCTCTTAGAAGTGGAATTACTGGGTCTTACAATAAGTATATATTTAACTTTTTAATTAGTAGTAGTATTGTGATTTGGGTGAAAGTTGACAGAGCAAATTCATTTTCTGTTCAACAGGTCATACACATTTTGTTTCGTGACATTGATTGCAATCCCCACAATGGAACAGCTCCCTTCCACTTCCTCCCTGTGGTTACCTTTTCCCTGGGTCCTTCTTTCCGATGCACTCCTGCCCCCTGAGCTGTCTCCCTGTGCAAATACTGTCCTTCTCATCTCCCGTGGTTGATAGTTCTAAGGAGTGTGCCTACCTGGTGTAAATGTTCACTTTATAGGCCTATCCAATGTTTGGCTGGAAGCCATGAGAGTGAGTTCAATTGTAGGACCAAAGAGTGACTAATGGTCATAGTTTCTATCAGACTAGTAAGCCTGATCTTTTTTTTTTTTTTTTTTCCTATGATGTTGATGTTGAGTTTTGCTCCACATTTCTCTCCCACTCCAACCAGGATCTCTAATTTTGATGCCTTTCCGAGTAGTTGGCTGTGGTAGCCAAGTACCATCTAGTTCTTCTGATCTCAGGGTGTTCCGGTTCCCTAGTGCTGCTCTGACAAGAATATACCACCAATGGGACGGCCTTAACAAAGAGGAGTCTATTCTTACAATTTGGAAGCTTTAAGTCCAAGTTCAAAGTGCCAGGTTCCAGGGGCTGGGTGAAAGCCCCTCAACCTTGGGGTCCAGCTCTGCCTCCTGCTCCCGGCCCAAAGGAGCTAGAGGCGTTTCTTCACTCAGACAGCTGCTGGCTGCTGAGGCTGACAAACCCCAAGGTTGACAAGTAAAAAGGCACAGTCCCAATGTTACCAAACCGCATGGCAGGCCATTAATTTAAGTCCATTGTAAGCCCCAAGGTCGGCAGAGCATGGCAGGCTGCTGAGCAACGACACGGCTACATGCAGGGTCCAAGCGCGCCATAGGCTAGAGACCATTCCCAAGGCTTCTCCTTATATACAGGAAGCAGACCACATCCCAAAGGCAGCTACTCAGCTGCTTGTGGTAGAGCCCACCACAGAGTTGATTGCCAGTCTCATCATGGGGAGTAACTACCACCAGCTGCCCAGCCACTCAGCCAGGCCTAGCCAAGCTGACACACAAACATAACTACCACACAGGGTAATGTAGGCTGAGGTTTCCATGGTCCACTAGTTCCTTGGACAGATTTTTTCCATGCATCTTTCATCTTCTTCATTTTTCTTTCTTCTGGATGAAGAGAGACCAATTGTTGCATCTTAGATGGCCACTCGCAAACTTTTAACACCCGGATTGTTACTCACCAAAGTAGGATGTAGAACAATGTTTTTGTGTCAATAGAGTTTGCTGTCTCTCTAGGGGACTATTCTATGGGGAACATTCTAGGGGGCCATTATAAGAGAACTATCCTATGGGAATGATTCTAGGAATCATTCTAGGGGAATCACTTTAGGGGAACTATTGTGAACTACTCATTAGTTTAAGTTTACATTTTCTGAATTTCTTGAATTTAAAATCATGTGTGTCCTAGGAATCAACCATTAGTAAAATGGTAGAGTTGTATGAATGAAAAGATAATTACTATAGGAATGTGAAAGGAGCTCTGGTGGTGTAGCGGGTAAGACATTTGGCTGCTAACCAGAATGTTGGTGGTTTGAACCCACCAGCTGCTCCGTGGGAGGAAGATGAGGCAATCTACTTCCCTATGAAGAACATAGCATCAGGATTGGAGAAAGACTCATTAACAACCTGCGATACACAGACAACACAACCTTCCTTGCTGAAAGTGAAGAGGACTTGAAGCACTTACTGATGAAAATTAAAGACTACAGTCTGCAGTATGGATTACACCTCAATATAAAGAAAACAAAAATCCTTACAACTGGACCAATAAACAGCATCATGATAAATGGAGAAAAGATTGAAGTTGTCAAAGACTTCATATTTTTTGTCTCCACAATCAACAGCCGTGGAACAGCAGTCAAGAAATCAGACAACATATTGCACTGGGCAAATCTGCTGCAAAAGACTTCTTTAAAGTACTGATGAGCAAAGATGTCTCTTTGGAGACTAAGGTGTGCCTAACCCAAGCCATGGTATTTTCAATCGCCTCATATGCATGTGAAAGCTGGGAAGACCGAAGAAGAGTTGATGCTTTTGAGTTGAGGTGCTGGCGAAGAATGCTGAAAGTACTGTGGGCTGCCAGAAGAACTAACAAATCTGTCCTGGAGGAAGTGCAGCCAGAATGCTCCTTGGAAGTGAGAATGGCCAGACTTTGTCTCATCTACTTTGATCACGTTGTCAGAAAGGACCATTCCCTAGAGAAGGATGTCATGCTTGGTAAAGTGGAGGGTCAGTGAAAAAGGGGAAGGCTCTCAACGAGATGGATTGGCACAGAGGCTGCAACGATGGGCTCACGTATAGCAGGGATTGTGAGGCTGGTGAAGGACCAGGCGGGGTTTCGTTCTGCTGTGCATAGGGTTTCTATGAGTCAGAGCCTATTTGATGGCACCTAACAACAACAACAACTTCTGTAAAGATTTACAGCCTTGGAAACCCAATGGGGTTTGCTATGACTTGGATTTGACTTGATGGCAGTGAGTTTGGGTTGGTTTTTTTTTTTTTTTTTTGGTATAGGTATGTGAAGGCCAGATGAATTGGGGCAGGAAAGGGTAAAATTCTTTGAACTGCTTGGGAGAGGTTTTGCATTTGAAGTGTTCATACCAGAACTTAGCCCCATCTCTGTAAGCACAAAGGGACCTTTTTAAAGGAAACCTTAAAACAAACAAACTAATCGTCATCCAGTTGGTTCTGACTCATAGTGAACCCCATTGGGTTTCTGAGGCTTTAAATCTTAATGGAAGCAGATCACCCCATCTTCCTTCTGTGGAGTGGCTGGTGGATTTGAACCATTGACCTTTTGGTTAGCAGCCAAATGCCTTATCTACTATGCCACCAGAGCTCCTTTTTTTTTTTTTTAAGGAAAGGGAGACAGTGAAGAGGATGGTTTGTTTTTTCTTAGAGGACAGCTTTCTTACAGGTGGTTTGCCTCAAGGCATTGCTTCCCACCCAGAGTACTGAGAAGAGCACACACGGAGCTTTTGAGACCAGAGGGGCTACAGAGATCTCAGAGTCAGACAAACAAAAACAAAAGCCAAACCAGTTGTCATCAAGTCAACTCCAGCCCATGGTGACCCCTACGTGTCAGAGCAGAACTGGGCCCATAGTGTTTTCAGTGGTGCAGTTTTGGGAAACAGATCTCTAGGCCGTTCTCCTGAGACATCTCTGATTGGACTTGAACCTACAACTTTTCAGCTAGCAGCCTAGCACATTGACCGTATGTGCCACTCAGGACTCCTTAGAGACAGTCAGCCTAGGAAAATAAGATAGCTCAGACCCAGGCCAGTACTGTTGAGGGTAGCCAAGATGGTTGGAATATTAAATATATGTTGTGTGTGTGTGTAGGAGTTCTGGTGGCATAATGCCTAAGGCATTTGACTGCAAACCAGAGGGCTGGTGGTTCAAACCCACCAGCCACTCCTGGGAAGGAAGATTGGACCACCTATTTCCTTAGAAATACCACCTCAGAAACCCAAGGAGGGGTTGCTATGAGCCGGAACTGACTCAACGTCAGTGAGTTTGGTTTGGATATGTATGTATGTATGTATGTGCAGTATAGTAAATTACTTAGTGTGGCTTTTCTACCCATAAGTCTTTGTAAACTCCAAGGTGGGATTTGCCATTAGCAACTGAGGAGCTCCTGATTGCTGAAGTTGTCCACCTGGAATATTTCTGTTGGGCGTGGCACAATACAATGTTCTGGGAGGTGCCCACTCTCTCTCAGGTGCTTAGAGTTCTGATGCTGTGATTGGCTAGTTTGACCACCCTTCCAGGCTCAAAAGGAGGCCTCCTGGAGGCAGAACTCTCTCTGACTGCTGGTTGAGGAAGATGTGCTGCCGAAAGAGACACGCGCCCCTGAAAGAGACACGTGCTGCTGGGAAAGAGATGCAAGAGACACGCATTACTGAGTGAGACACTGAGGGACCAGCACTGCTGGGAAAGAGACTGTGAGAGACTGTTGGCTGAGGGATGGTGGGCTGGGAGAGAGACTGAGCATTCTTCCTGAACTTGAGTTGTAGCCTGGTGCTTCCCTAATAAACCCCGTAATCCGTGAGTTCTGTGTGGCCACTGCAGCGAATTATCGAACCCAGGAGAGAGGTGGTGGGTGCTTTGGGAGGAACGGTTGGTGAAAGGGCTGGAGGGAGGCAGCATGTCTGGCCTCACAGTAATGGGCCTTGGGTTACTGCTGGTAATCCTGCCTTCCCCTTGTAGGGTTAGAGGAGGTCAGAACATGTGGCCTCCTTGCCGTTTTTGCAGTATGTATGCAATAATTCTTATTCAGTAAATACATATTGAGCACCTACTATCTGCCAAGCTGTGCTTTAGGTTTGAAAGCTATAATCATGAACAAGATAAAGGGCTCATTTTAAGGAGTGGACATTCTTTTTTTTTTTTATTTTTTTATTGTGATTTGGGTGAAAATTTACAGAGCAAATTCACTCTCCTTACAGCAGTTCACATACACTTTGTCTCATGACATTGACCACAATTTCCCACAATGCAACAGCTCCCCTCCCACTTCCTCCCCATAGATACCTCTTCCCTATGTCCATCCCTCCATGCACTCCTGCCCCCTGAGCTGTCTCCTTGTGCATACACAGCCCTTCTTTCTCCCATGATTGTTCTCTCCAAGGAGTGTATTTACGTCAGGCTCTATCTTTTGTTTGGCTGGAAGCCACAGGTGTTTGTTCAATTCCAGACCTGAAGGGCAGCTGGGGGCCATAGTTTCAGTGGTTCCACCAGGCTCTATCAGACCTGGTCCCCCCCCCTTTTTTTTTTTCTTCAAGGAGTGGCATTCTGCAAGGCACACTCTTTCACCAAGAGTGGAATTCTGAATTTCAAGACTGGGGTGCACAAGCATTTGTTGGTTAAATGGAAAGTAGAGCAGATATGGAAGTCATCCCTTTTGTAGTGCACATACCCATGTGGTGTCCATGGTGTGGCTGTAAGGCGACACATGGCAGGCACTTGCCGTGGGTGAAACACAACTCTGCTGGCACTTTGGGACTGTGACACATGCACACAGATGGGATTGTGACATCATAGGCCATGGCAGCCCAGCCCAACCCTGCAATCAAGCCCAAATGCCATATTCCATTCTCATCCATCTGGTCTACCTAGGAGCCTGCATCTCTGTTCTAGGTTTCTGTCCATTCAAAGTGAACACGCTGAGCTCTCCAAGCTCCTGAGAACTGTGTCTCCAAACGTCCTGAAATGAGTCTTTCCCCACTCTTCTCCCCACACCCAGCTCTCCCATCCTGCAGAGCAGAGGCTCCTGCCAACAACGGCTGAATCATAGATGACTTCTCATCTTCAAACATCCTCTTCTGAAAATACCGTCAGTGCAACAGCAGGCTCAGAAAACTAATCTCAGGGCTTGGAACTTGCCTGAACTCACATTTCAGTGAGACATCCACAAAATTCAAACATATTCTGGGCCTTTTAGGAAAGTGTCCATGTGGAACTGGAGCCTGTGTTCTGACCCCATTGAACTAAAAGAACTTCCTCTCTGGGGCCTGTGTATCTTCAAAGACTGCCTGGTAGTCCGATCTCGATGCTATTTCCCCACGGATGCATTGCACACATCTTTCCAATGTCCTTCTTTGCCCTTGCGGTCCAGTGTGGCTTTATGAAATGGTCCTAACTCAGATAGCCACCACTCATGTATCAGTTTGTCATACTGTGGTGGCTTGCATGTTGCTGGGAGGCTGGAGGCTACGCCACCAGTATTTCAAATACAAGCAGGGTCACCCATGGTGGACAGGTTTCAGCGGAAATTGCAAACTAAGACAGACTTGGAAGAAGGACTTGGAAATCTCCTACTGAAAACAAAGCCAGTGAAAACCCTATGGATAATAACAGAATATTGTCTGGTAGTGCAGGAAGGTGAGTCTCTAAGCTGGAAGGCATTCAAAATACATAGAGGCTACAAACGATGGCTTTGAGCATCCCAATGACATGCAAATGACACAGACCTGGGCTACATTTCATTCTGTTGTATGGGCTCACCATGAATCAGAGCTTACTCGATGGTAACTATAAACAACAACAACCCAGGCAGCATCTTAGAATGTCATTGTGGTGGTTATGTTTGTGTGTCAACTTGGCTGGGCCTGATTGAGTGGCTGGGCAGCTGGTGGTAGTTATTCCCCATGATGAGACTGGCAATCAGTTCCATGGTGGGATCTACCACAAGCAGCTGAGTAGCT
>NW_006922217.1:486051-487423 GCF_000298275.1 Orycteropus afer afer | reverse complement strand
CTGGACCCCAAGGTTGAGGGGCTTTCCCCCAGCCCCTAGAGCCTGGCACTTTGAACTTGGACTTAAAACCTCCCAACTGTAAAAGAATAAACTCCTGTTTGTAAAGGTCATCCCATTGGTGGTATGTTCTTTTCAGAGGGGCACCAGGGAACCAGAACACTCATCCTGCTGTATACTTTTGGGTAAAGTGGAAGGAGGAGACTGGCTTGGAAAAATTTCCATCAGCATGAGTTCTGGGCCACATTCCAAGAAGGAAGAGGGGGAATTAAATGTTTTCAGTTCAGATTATTTTTGAAAATCCCTGTTTTGGCCCTCTCATGCTGCCTTAGAAGAAACACCACAAATGGGTGGCTTTAACAAGCAGGAGTTTATTCTCTTACAGTTTGGAGGCTTTAAGTCCAAGTTCAAAGTGCTAGCTCTAGTGGCTGGAAGAAAACCCCTTGACCTTGGGCTTCAGCTCTGCCTCTTGTTCCTGGCCCACTGGAGCTGGAGGCAGTTCTTAACTCAGGCAGCTGCTGGCTGCTGAGGCTGGCAAACCTAAGGTCGACAAGTAAAATGGCACAGTCTAAAAATTATCAAGCAGCATGGTCGGCCACTAGTTCAAGTCCAGAAATAGTCTCAAGATTGGCAGACAACATGGCACGCCACCGAAATGGAGACTCAGCCAAATGCAGGATCCAGATGTGCTGAAAAGCTCGAAACCTTCCTCAACGCTTCTCCTTATATACTGAAAGCTAACCACATCTCTAAGGCAGCTACTTAGCTGCTCACAGTAGATTCCACCATAGAGTTGATGACCAGTCTCATCATGGGGAACAACTCCATCCAGCTGCCCAGCCACTCAACCAGACCCAGCCAAGTTGACACACAGCCTTAACTATCACAATCTCCATTCTAGAAAGGCTGACCAAATGTCTCAGTTTGCCCAAGATGGTATTGGCTTAGAACTGTTGTAAAAAAAAAATTTTTTTTTTCAATTACAACTCATGGCAACCCTCTGTGTGTAAAAGGGTATGTTCAGTATAAATACTGATAGCACCCCCTTTACTCTCAAAAGTCTTCCAGTTGACAGCAAAATGACATAGTCATCCTGGTGCTGAATGATGACTGTTGAGCCTTGAGGCTCTTAGAGGCCGTTAGCAATTAGATTATCATTAAATTGTCTGCCTGCATGAAGCCAATTCAAGATCTCGTCAGGTTGGGAAGTGTGATAGTTGGAGCTGCGTGTCAACTTGGCTGGACCCCAGTTCTGTGTGGTTGTTCCCACGATAGGATCGTATGACTGTGTTCTGAGTGGCCAATCTGCCCAAGGGGAGTTTCCCTAGGGGTGTGGCCTGCTTCCAGGATATCCAAGGACATCCTGGGAAGAGAG
>NW_006922217.1:483869-484391 GCF_000298275.1 Orycteropus afer afer | reverse complement strand
TGCAAATACCCATTTTTTTTCCCCCAACAGCATAAATGATTATTATACACATGAACCTCGTGTATCAAATGTAGTACATCCGTGGAAAGAGATGATGGAAAAGCCCAGTATTATTAGTCAAGGACAAGGTCAAGGGCCAACTGCAGAACAGATCACCAATTGCTAATATGAAAGTTCAACGTGAAGCTAAAGAAAATTAAAACAAGTCCATGAAAGCCAAAGTACGACCTTGAGTGTAAAACCAAAACAAAACAAAAAAACCAATTCGCTGCCATCGAGTTGATTCCAACTCGTAGTGACCCCCACCGGGTTTCTGAAGCAATGAATCTTTATGGAAGTAGATTGCTCTGTCTTCCTTCTGCGGAGTGGCCAGTGGGTTTGAACTGCCACCAGCTGACTGGTTAGCAGTCAAATGCCTTAGGCACTACACCACCAGAGATCCCTTGACCTTGAGTATAGCTCACCTAAATTTAGAGACCATCTCAAGAACATATTTGATGCAAAAACCAAAAAAAAAAAAAA
>NW_006922217.1:478257-479114 GCF_000298275.1 Orycteropus afer afer | reverse complement strand
TTGAACCACCAGCCTTCTGATTAGCAGTCAAGTGCCTTAGCCACTATGCTACCAGAGCTCCCCTACAACTGACAATTTTAACCATTTGCACAACCCAGGAAGTCCCCTGCCCTGACACATGTTGAATTTTGTTCCACAGAGCTTTGGACCCTGGGCCCTGGGAAAATCAACACTCAAGGCAAAGAGCCAGGAGGTACCAAGCACCAACTCTCAATGAGCAGTGGGGCTGAGTGTGTGTAGGGGCCACGGACACTTGTGAGTAAAGCTGAGTCTTCGAAACTCTGACCTAGGTTCCAGCGATCTAAGTGAGGGCTCCCTGAGGCTCTGCCCCACTTCCTCCGATCCAGCCGTGGGGTCCCCAGAGACAAGGCTGGGACTGGAAGCTCCCATGGGCAGCAGCCTGCCCCTCTCTCTCTCCTGACATTTGGAGCTCATTCAGCCCCTCACTCTTTCTTTGGTCTCTCTTTTTTTTTCTCCCCCCAAGATCCTGGAGTCAAGAAAGCTCAATAACACAAGATAGACTCTCAAGCAAATAGCATTGTTGTTGGTTGTGGAATTGATTTCAGCTCATAATGAACCCATGTGACTGAGTAGAACTGTCCTGTAGGATTTTCTAGGCTGTAATCTTTACAGGAAGAGCTCTGGTGGTGCAGTGGTTAAGGTATTCCATTGCTAACCAAAAGATTGGCAGTTGGAACCCACCAGCCACTCCTCAGGGGAAAGATGAAGCAGTAGGCTTCTGTAAAGACTGACAGCCTTGGGAACCCTGTGGGGCAGTTCCACTCTGTCCTCTAGGGGCGCTGTGAGTCAGAATTGACTCCACGGCAGTGGGTGTGGTTTGGGCTTTGCTTCTGTAA
>NW_006922217.1:476506-477792 GCF_000298275.1 Orycteropus afer afer | reverse complement strand
GCAGTATCACTATGGAAGTAGATTGTCCCATCTTCCTTCCGAGGAGTGGCTGGTGGGGTTGAACCTCCAGCCTGCTGGTTAGCAGTCAGATGCCTTAGGCACTATGCTACCAGAGCTCCCATCTAATGACAACGATTCAAAATATATACATCAAAAAATGGCAGAACAAGATGAAGAGACAAAGCCACATAAAAACACACAGCTTTCAGCAATTAAAAGAACAAAGATAAAAAGCTGAAAGGCAATAGAAGACTTGGACAATCCAGTTAGTTCCTTTGGAGAACCTTTGCGTTCTCTCTAGAGTTTTGGATGCAAACACTCAAGTCCAGGTCAGCCCCTAGAGAACGTGTGCACGTTACATTGAAGCATGACTCATATGCCAAAATATTCATAGCAGCTTCTCCATTGTCAACACCACCACCCAACAGCCCCAAATGGGATGCCATCCAAATTCCCATCTCCAGAAAAATGAATAATAAATACTTGCGGTCTCTCCAGCCTGAAATATGCCATCCCCAGATAGTGGCCTGAAGCCTGGACAGTTCCGGCTACAAGATGGGGTCCCTCCAGGGGCCTTAGGCTTGCAGGAGCTGCATTTCCTCCAGTTAGATGGCTCACACCCCTATAGACAAGAGACTCCCCAAAACTCTTAAGCCACAGCAAGTCTACCTACAGCCTGAGAAAAGTCATCCTAGTGCTCACTATTTCTCAGACTTGGGAGCTCGGCCCAGCAGCAGTCCTCAGTGGAGACGGCCAAAAATGGGCAGGAATGACCGCGGGTGTGACGCCAGCAGCCCTCTCTGATGTACCACAGTTTCCACCCCAAGGCCAGCTCCCCAGAGACCAGCAAAGTCAACACAAAGGCAGGCTTTTGTCATCTTCCTGACTCTGCCCTTCTAACTAGAAGGAAAAGAAACTTCAGGAGCAAAATACACTAAGGAAATAGTTTCTGAAAATTAGAGGACACCGAACTGTGCACATAAGAGATAGACGACAGATGCTAAAACCAACCAATGTGTCCACGATACCGCATTGCCATTAACACCAAACACTAGGCTATACAGATAAACACCTGAGGTGATCAGACAGGGATCAGTGAATAGAGGTATACTCTAGACCAAGGATAGACTCAGCTGAGACTAATCTTGTACAGACACCAGTGATACAAAATACCTGCAGTCCTTACAGAAACAATAGGAGACAGACACAGAGTAATAATCCTTCACAGACATCCAGACACTATGGGAGAGAGATTCAATAGAGCTACTAACTCAGGACCATAGTAC
>NW_006922217.1:475045-476161 GCF_000298275.1 Orycteropus afer afer | reverse complement strand
CACCCCCAGGGGCGGGCTCTCAGCCCAATGGTTAGCAAGATGTACACGCAGACCACTCAACCCAGGATGACGCACCCACATACTCAATGGTAATACATCCCTTAGAGCAATAGACCATGGGACACCAGAGGACCAACATTCAAACTGAGGAAATGCAGGACAAACAGGGGTGCATGAATATGAGGGGCACAGGGGGAGGGTTACAGGGTAAGGAGGGGAGGAGACTGGGTTAGGGTTGGACGTGGCGAATGGGGAATGAAACTAAATGTACGTGTGACATTGAATGTAAAACAAGCTCTTAAGATAAAAATAATAATTAAAAAGAAAGAAAGAGATAGTTCCTGAGCTGGGAAAGCAGCTTCCAATATGTCACAGTGGCCCAGCAGTTAGTGCTCGGCCATTCAGGGAAAGAACAAGGTTGGCGGTTGGAATCCACCCATCCCATTGGCTCCGGGGAAGAAAGACTTGGTGACTGGCTTCCTTAAAAGTTACAGCCATGAAAATCTTACGGGGCAGTTCCACACGGGGCCATCATGAGTCAAAATCAACTCCATGACACCTAACAACAACAGCAGAGAACTCAGTCAAGTTCTGCCTGTTCCCTTGGACAAATATATGAAGCATCTCCAGCGTGGATTGCAGGAACTGGGTGTTCCTTGGGGAGGACCAGCTCAGGCTGCAGCGACGCAGTTAGCCCTGCAGGGGGCGTCCGACAACACCAAGGGCAGGGAGAGCCCTCACCGCCACTCACAGAGGGTAGCTGGGCGGTGACTCAGGGCTCCTTTCCCCCAGCCTGCGATATTAACTCCATCTCTCCCATCCGAGATCCTTCTGACACTGCTACCCTCCTTCCCTCCACATTCAGACTTCCTGAAGAGAGTTCAATATCACTCATCTTTGTCTGCTACCCTTTCATGCAAGCTTCGAACCCACTGCCTGGCTTCCCGTCCATTGCTCCTCTGAGGCCATTCCACTGGCCACGCCCCACACAATAGCTGCCTTTCCATAGCCTTGGACGCTACTGATCACAGTGTGTGTTTGGAAGTTTCTCCTGCTGTGACTTCTGGGCTCTCCTGCTACATCTTGGACGTCTTCTGTCCTATCTGTGACATGTGG
>NW_006922217.1:458648-459133 GCF_000298275.1 Orycteropus afer afer | reverse complement strand
TTAAAAGCTTGTGACCAAACATCCAAAGTGCAACTATTGGTCTCTCTCCATCCATAGCAAAGAGTGAAGATGCAAGGAAACAACTAGTCCAAGGGACTATGACAGCCTCCATGACCCTGAGACCAGAAGAACTAGATGGTGCCCAGCTACCACAGCTGACCGCTCAAAAGGTATCACAATAGGAGAGCCCAGATAAAGTGGGGGGAAAATGTGGAACAAAACTCAGAATCAAAATTAGTCCACGGATATGATAGACCCCAAGACCAGAAAAACTAGATGACGCCGGGCTGCCAATGCCAACCACTCAGAAAAGGATCAGAACTGGAGGTCCTGGATAGAGTGGGAGGAAAAATGTGGGACAAAATTCAAAAACACAAAAATGACCAGAATTACTGGTCAGATAGAGTCTGGTGGAACTCCCAAAACTGTGGCCCTGGGTTACCCTTTGGGCTTAGAATTGGACTCACTCCCATGGATTGGCTCTC
>NW_006922217.1:455664-456888 GCF_000298275.1 Orycteropus afer afer | reverse complement strand
CTTACTAGGATGTTCATAAGTATTTTCTGACTAACTGAGGAGGTGAGGAAAGAGCAGGTGAGGAAAGGACTCTGGTAGGAACTTTGTCCATTTGTTGCAGTCATCTTATACAAGTCTTACAACAAACCCCACTTGAGGAAATTCAGCTATGAAGAGTATATAGCTGGTAAATGGTGGGGCCAATTTTCAAACTGATGTATAACTTCAAGGCTTCTCCCTGCTCCTCTGTAGCATTATTAAAATATCCTCCCCCACACCAAGAAAAAAACCAAACTCACTGTCACTGAGTCGTTTCAACTCAGCCACCCCTCCTTGGGTTTCTGAGGCGATATCTCTACAGAAGTAGATTGTCCAGTCTTCCTTCTGAGGAGTGTCTGGTGGGTTTGAACTGCCAGCCTTCTGGTTAGTGTCAAATGCCTTAGGCACTATGCCACCAGAGCTCCCAAGAGTTCCCCAAGAGGTCTCAAAAGCTTACAATGGCCATTGAAAGTACAACTGTTCTTTATCCACAAGGAGCAAAATGGAAGTAGACCCAGGAATTGGGGAAGGAATTGAACTGCAGATCTGTCTCCATTAACTACTGCCTCCTTACCTATGAGACCAGAAGGACTGGAGGTGCCTGACTACCATTACGGAACGTTTCAGTCAAGGCATCAATACATGAATCCTAATCAAAAGGGGAAAAATTGTGGAACAGAATTTGAAATCCTTACATAATCCAGACTTACTGGACCTATGGAAGCTAGAGGAACCCCTCAATCTATTGCTCTGAGAAAATCTTCAAACCATGAACCAAAATTATCACCTAAAGTCACCTTAAAATTAAACAACTCTTTAGCTAAATTAGTAAAGAAGGTCCAACATGAGCATTGTGCCCTTTTAAAAAATTATCTATATGACATCACAAAGTGCCAACAGTAACTCTAAAGCAAAAAGGAGACATTTAGGGGGTGAAAAAAAAATAAAGTGAGTCTAAAGCAATGATGGTGAAACAATACAGGGAGTGATAAAGTGAGAATGCTGATACAATGTGAAGAATGTTACTGAGTTGTACATGTAGATGATGAATGGATATATATTCTGTTGTATATATTTTCACAAAATTAAAATTGAAATAATATTTGTTGTTGTTGTTATGTGCCGTCAAGTCAGACACGACTCATAGTGACCCCTCCTTGGGTTTCCGAGACTGTCAATCTTCACAGAAGCAAAGCCCAAACCACA
>NW_006922217.1:451518-454369 GCF_000298275.1 Orycteropus afer afer | reverse complement strand
ACTTAACTGGTTTCGTTTTTCTAGAGAGAATCCAGTCTAACACAGTACTGTTGAGTCAATTCCAACTCATAGCAACCCCATGTACAACAGAATGAGACACTGTCCTGTCCTGTGTCAACCTCACAACCAGTGCTATCCTTGAGCCCATTGTTGCGGCCACTGTGTCAATCCATCTCCTTGAGGGACTTCCCCTTTTTTGTTGCACCTGTAATGTGCACACACACACACACAAAAAAAACCCCAACTCACTGCCATTGAGTTGATTCTGATTCATAGCGACCCCATAGGGTTTCTGAGGCAGTAAATCTTTACAGAAGTAGATTGCCCAGTCTTCCTTCCATGGAGTGGTTGGTGGGTTTGAACTGCCAACCTTCTGCTTGGCAGTCAAATGCCTTAGGCATTGTGCCACCAGAGCTCCTTCCTGTAATGCATGTTGTTGTTGTTGTTATGTGCCATTGAGTTGGACCTGACTCATAGCGACCTCCTTGGGTTTCCAAGGCGGTATCACTACGGAAGTAGATTGCCCAACTTCCCTTCTGAGGAGTGGCTGGTGGGTTTGAACTGCCAGCCTTCTGGTTAGCAGTCAAGTGCCTTAGCCACTATGCTACCAGAGCTCCCTCCTCTAATGCATAGGACTAATAAATAGAAATGAGGGCAGAGGGAATGGTACAAACCGAGCCCAGAAAGCATAAAGTCATGGGACATGGACGTGGTATGTGGTACAGGCTGACTGCCCTGCTTTCCTTCTGTGGAGTGGCTGGTGGGTCTGAACTGCCAGCCTTCTGGTTAGCAGTCAAATGCCTTAGGCACTGTGCCACCAGAGCTCCAGAGTTCAGGCTGGGGGTAGAAATACCTTTCCATTCCTCACACTTGGCACACTGCCTGGTACATATGAGACACTGATTACAGCACTAGCCCTTGACCTCTCTGACCATCCTCACTAACACAGAGATCATAACGTCTCTTCCAAGGGCTTGAAGATCAAATGAGATGATGGCTTGTGGTAGATCCTTTGTAAATGTGAATCTGAGTCCCTCCAGGGTCAACTGCAGACCTTCTAGTCCTTTCTGAAGAAGAACATACACATTTAGTATTTCCCAAACTGGAAACTAGGCAACATGTGTCTTTCAGAATGCTAAGTGGTTTATTAAAAAAAAAAAGTCTATGTATTGCCTTCTGAAATATGAAACAACAGACATGCAAGAAAAACATGAAACACACTTATACTTTTTTTTTTTTACATTGCTTAGGGGGTACTAAGGAGCTCTGGTGGTGCAGTGGTTAAGGCATTTGGCTGTAACCAAGAGGTTGGCGGTTCAAACCCACCAGCAGCTCTGCAGGAGAAAGAGGAGGCAATCTGCTTCTATAAAGCTTTATAGCCTTGGAATGTTTATAGGGACAGTTCCACTCTGTCCTCTAGGGGCGCTGTGAATTGCAATAGACTCCAAAGCAGTGGGTTTGGTTTGGGCTTTGCTTCTTTCAAGATTGACATCCTTGGAAACCCTCTGGGAAGTTCCACTCTGTCCTCTAGGGGCGCTGTGAGTCAGAATCAACTCCACAGCAGTGGGTGTGGTTTGGGCTTTGCTTCTGTAAAGACTGACAGCCTTGGAGACTCTGTGGTGCAGTTCCACTCTGTCCTCTAGGGGGCGCTGTGAGTCAGAATGGACTCCACAGCAGTGGGTGTGGTTTGGGCTTTGCTTCTGTAAAGACTGACAGCCTTGGAGACCCTGTGGGGCAGTTCCACTCTGTCCTCTAGGGGCTCTGTGAGTCAGAATGGACTCCACGGCAGTGGGTGTGGTTTGGGCTTTGCTTCTGTGAAGACTGACAGCCTTGGAAACCCTGTGGGGCAGTTCCACTCTGTCCTCTAGGGGCGCTGTGAGTTGGAATTCAAAAACTGGCAGTGAGTTTATTTTTGGGGGTTGGTCCCTTCACACATACTGTTTTTCATAGTTGGAATGTCACTCCCATTAACTTCTACTTGTTCTAAACAACTCTTCTCTTTTAAAACTTGGCTCCAGGATCTTAAATTCCTTTTAAAAAAAGAAAGAAATGAAGGGAGGGAGGGAGGAAGGAAAGAAGGAAGGCAGACAGACAGACAGATCAGACCTACTGACCTGGTTGAGATTATTGAGATTGGAGGACTCCCCAGGACTATCACCTTGAGATACTCTTCAAACCTTGAAGCAAAACTAACCCCTGAGGTCACCTTGTCGCTCACAAAATAATGAATATCACCTGTGAGGACTGAGCTCTTTAAAACATCACCTGTAGGAGACCAATCGGTCAGCCCAAACCAAAACCAAACCAAACCCACTGCCATTGAGTCAATTCCGACTCATAGCGACTCCCACTGGGTTTCCAAGGCAGTAAATCTTTATGGAAGTAGACTGCCCAAACTTCCTTCAGTGGAGGACTGGTGGGTTTGAACCGCCAACCTTCTGGTTAGCAGTCAAATGTCTTAGGTACAATGCCACCAGAGCTCCTTAACTGGTCAACAGTGACTTTAAAAAAAGATGAGAAGTGAGGAGGGCAGGGAAACCAGATTACTGGAAATGAACAAGAACAGAAATGCAAATGCTTGCTCATTGCAAAGAACGAAACTAAAGTCACTGAAGAGTTCCGTGTAGAAATTGTGGAGAGGGAATCTAAAGTGCTGTGTAAACTATCACTGAAAATACACTATTATTAAAATAAACAAAAACCAACTTGGTTCACTGGAATTTCCTGAGAAGCCTTCACTGACCTTCCCCCATCTGATCTGAGTAGCACAATAGGTTATGAGTTAGGCTATCAGAGTTCCGGCAAGATGGAGGACTAGGCAGAAGGATTGCACAGACCCTCTTCAACAAAG
>NW_006922217.1:444819-446003 GCF_000298275.1 Orycteropus afer afer | reverse complement strand
GGGTTTGAACCACCAGCCTACTGGTTAGCAGTCAAATGCCTTAGGCACTACACCACCAGAGCTCATATGGTGGGTAAAGGGTCAGCAAAAAAAAGAGGAAGCCCCTCAATGAAATAGACTGATACAATAGCTGCAACAATGGTTCAGGCATGGCAATGGTTGTGAGGATGGGGTTGGACAGGCCAGTGTTTTGTTCTGTTGTACAAAGTCACTATGGGTAGGACCCAACTTGACAGCAGCTAACAACATGGAAAGTGTGGGAGCTGGGATTTGAAGGCGGTCTTCCCACTGGGATTTGAAGGCGATCTGACTCTAGAGCTTGTTTTTACCCACAATGCTAATAATCTCTGATGACTTCTTCCTCTGAACCCCTAGAATATTGTACTTATATTTTATCTTGCCTCTTGAAAAAAAAAAAAAAGGAATTTATCTTCTATATTGTAACCTGCATGAGGACAGGAATTGTGTCTTTGTGATCTCTGTAGGTCTTGTAAGAACGGACGGTGCTTTTACATAATGCAATAACAATCTGAGAATCAGTGGTAGGTTTCAGTATAACTTTCCACTATTTGAGGAGCTGTTGCCATGAACTGGGCTGGGTATGTCTCACATGCACCTTTAGTTATGCTTCACAACATTCCTACGAGATAGCGTGACTTTTGCCATTTTAAACACGAAGAATGTGGTCACACAACTTGATCAAGGTTATGAGCTGTGAAAGGCTGGCTCACTCATTGTCTACTTAAGGTCTGTGGGCCCAGCTCAGCATACATGTGAGAAGACAAGTGATTGCCACTGCAGAGGTATATTGGTGGTGGAAAGATGCCAGGAGAGACCCAGTTCAGAGAAACTTTACACATTGCCAAAGTTATCTCTGACAACGGAGTTGCCTTTGATAACCTGGTAGCAAACTTGGTACCAATGAACCATCATCACACACCAGGTGGAACTGAAAGGATGCACTTGAACCATCCTACCTCCTACAGGACTGAAATGTCGGCATCTATCATAGGTACTAGGCAAGTAGTAGATGTTTAGAAGTATTGCTTGACTAAGTGAGCAAACTCATTCTCATCTCGATAAAATCATTATAAATATATGGGAGCTCTGGTAGCATAGTGCCTAAGGCACTTGACTGCTAACCAGAAGGCTGGTGGTTCAAACCCACTAGCCACTCCTCGGAA
>NW_006922217.1:442356-443669 GCF_000298275.1 Orycteropus afer afer | reverse complement strand
AAATTGTGATTTGGGTGAAAGTTTACGGAGCAAATTCATTTTTCATACAATAGTTCACACATTTTGTTCCATGACATTGGCTGCAATCCCCACAATATAACAGCTCTCTTCCCACTTCCTTCCTGTGGTTATCTTTTCCTGTCCTTCTTTCCTATGCATTCCTGCCCTCTGACCTATCTCCTTGTGCAAATACTGCCCCTCTGGTCTCCCGCGGTTCTAAGGAGTGCACCTACCTGGTGTCAATATTCACCTTATACACCTGTCTATTGTTTGGCTGGAAGCTACCAGAGTTCAATTCCATACCTGAAAGGTGACTAAGGACAATAGTCTCGGGGGTTTCACCAGTCTCTATCAGACCATCTCAACTTTGCCCACTGTGAAATCTTGCGTTAGGTGTGTTTTGTTCAACCCACTTACCTCTTCTCCAGTCAGGTACTAGTGATGGGATGCTCCCTGTTCTGATGCTCAGTGGCAATTTAGATTCTCCCTGCAGTAAAGGACACTTGTCTATGTCCACTTAAAGAACAGATGGCAGCATGAATAGAAAACATGGGCCCAGGCACCACCAGCTCTGCCTTTGACTGAGTGACTGAATCCCACAGTCTGAGCTGCCTTACCTGGGGAGGCTTACAGGCCGTGTAGCACAAGCTAGTCTGAGAATCCCACTTACAGTCAAATGGCATCGGCTTGATAACAGTGAAGAGCTAGCTCTCTTCTTTGTACTTAATACTTGCCTCTCTGCTCCTTCCACCTCTTGGTCCCAATTCTGCTCTTCAAAGAAAACACTCCCCAGATGGCAGCTTCCAAACACTGTGTGAAGACAGGTGTTACACCCCTCTCTCGTCTTGTTACCCTGGCTGTTCCATAAATGATTTGATTTTCTGACAACTTGCCCCACATCCAATCTACTCTAGACTGGCAGTGTGACCTGACTGATGGGCATCCCATACAGAACTCCAGATGTGTTCTCAACCAGTGATTCCCAAACCTGGCTGATCAGAATCACCGGGAGCTTTACAGGAGTGGTGGTTAAGCACGGGGCTGCTAATGGAAAGGTTGGGGGCTCAAACCCACCAGCCGTTCTGTGGGAGGAAGCTGTGGCAGTCAGTCTCCATAGATTTATAGCCTTGGAAACCCTGTGGAGCAGTTCCACTCTGTCCTCTAGGGGCGCTGTGGGTCAGAATAGATTCCACGGCAGTGGGTGTGGTTTGGGCTTTGCTTCTGTAAAGACTGACAGCCTTGGAAACCCTGTGGGGCAGTTCCACTCTGTCCTCTAGGGGCGCTGTGAGTCAGAATCAACTCCACAGCAGTGA